>NC_057398.1:47732088-47849223 GCF_019320065.1 Cervus canadensis | reverse complement strand
TAAGGGTTATATAAATTTTTGCCACGTTACAAATTTAAAACTGAGATATTTAAAGTGTTTATTAATTCAAGATAAATCCATTAAATATTAGTAAAAATATTTTTATGAAAAATAACTTTTCAAAGACAAAAACTAGTAAGAAAACTGACAATGTTTTATAGTTTTACAAATCTTTTTAGTGTCTGGTGTAATAGCAATGGCTGAGTCCTTATATCTACTTTGGCATTCAGCCTCTTGTGATCCCATACAACGTATGGCCTCTGAAAAACTCTGTCCATTTACTCACAAGATGATAAGAATGAGGAAGGCAGTAGTATCTTAGTATTATCTGAGAGGTCAAGGCTATTTTCATAACAGTACTAAGATACTAGTCTTGACCTCTCAGATCCTCTGAAACAGTCTTTGAGAGCTGCTTTGAGGACCACTGGTATACATAGTAGGTATGTTTTCCAAATAAATCAATAATACTTGATGTGAATTCCAGGTTATCTTTTTGGTGATAATAGTCAAAGAATATAGCTTGAGCATCAAAATTAAATTTGCTTTCATTCAAAAGCCTTTATGGACTAGAGCTAACCAGTGAATTTAGCAAAGTTGCAGGATACAACATCAATACACAGAAATCACTTACATTTCTATATACTAACAATGAAAAACCAAAAAAGAAATTAATGAATCAATCCCATTCACCATTGCAACAAAAAGAATTAAATATCTAGGAAAAAACCTACCTAAGGAGACAAAAGAACTGCATACAGAAAATTATAAGACACTAATGAAAGAAATCAAAGATGACATAAACAATGGAGAGATATTCCATGTTCCTGGGTAGGAAGAATCAATATTGTGAAAATGACTATCCTACCAAATGCAATCTACAGAGTCAATGCGCTCTCTCTCAAATTACCATTGGCATTTTTCACAGAACTAGAACAAAACATTTCACAGTTCATATGGAAACACAAAAGACCCCAAATAGCCAAAGCAGTCTTGAGAAACAAGAATGGAGCTGGAGGAATCAACCTTCCTGACTTTAGATTATACTACAAAGCTACAGTCATGGAAAGGGTATGGTACTGGCACAAAAACAGAAATATAGACCAATGGAACAAGGTAGAAACCCAGAAATAAACCCATGCACCTATGGGTACCTTATTTTTGACAAAGGAGGCAAGAATATACACTGGGGCAAAGACAGCCTCTTCAATAAGTGGTGCTGGGAAAACTGGACAGCTCCATGTAAAAGAATGAAATTAGAACACTTCCTAACACCATACACGAAGATAAACTCAAAATGGATTAAAGACCTAAGTGGAAGACCAGGAACTATAAAACTCTTTGAGGAACACACAGGCATAGCACTCGATGACATAAAGCAAAGCCAGATCCTCTATGATCCATCTCCTAGAGTAATGGAAGTAAAAGCAAAAGTGAACAAGTGGGACCTGATTAAACCTAAAAGCTTTTGCACAGCAAAAGAAGCTATAAACAAGGTGAAAAGACAACCCTCAGAATGGGAGAAAATAATAACAAATGAAACAACTGACAAAGATTAATTTCCAAGATATACAAGGTATACATTGAGGTCATACAACTCAATGCCAGAAAAACAAACAACCCAGTCAAAAAAGTGGGAAAAAAACTCAAACAGACATTTCTACAAAGAAGACATTACAGATAGCTAACAAACACTTGAAGAGATGCTCAGTATCACTCATTATTAGAGAAATGCAAATCAAAACTACAATGAGATATCACCTCACACCAGTCAGAATGGCCATCATCAAAAAGTCTACAAACAATAAATGCTGGAGAGGGTATAAAGAAAAGGGAACACTCTTGCTCTGTTGGTGGGAATGCAAATTGATACAACCACTAGGGAAGATGGTATGGAGATTCTTTAAAATAGTAGGAATAAAACCACCACATGACCCAGCAATCCCACTCCTAGGCATATACCCTGAGGAAACCAGGGTTGAAAAAGACACATGTACCCTCCATTGTTCATTGCAGCACTATTTACAATAGCTAGAACTTGGCAGCAACCTAGATGTCCATCAACATATGAATGGATAAAGAAGTAGTGGTACATATACACAATGGACTATTACTCAGCCTTAAAAAGGAACACGTTTGAGTCAGTTCTGATGATGCTGGAAGAACCTAGAACCTATTATACAGAGTGAAGTGAGTCAGAAAGAGAAAGATAAATATCGTGCTCTAATGCATATATACAGAATCTAGAAAAATGGTACTGAAGAATTTATTTATAGGGCAGCAATGGAGAAACAGACACAGAGAACAGACTTTGGACATGGGGAGAGGGAAGGAGAGGGTGAGATGTATGGAAAGAGTAACATGGAAACTTATATTACCATGTGTAAAATAGCCAATGGGAATTTGCTTTATGGCTCAGGAAGCTCAAACAGGGGCTCTGTATCTATCTAGAGGGGTGGGAGGGGGCAGGAGATGGAAGGGAGGTTCAAAAGGGAAGGGTTATATTTGTACCTATGGCTGATTCATGTTGAGGTTTGACAGAAAACAGCAAAATTCTGTAAAGCAATCATCATTCAATTAAAAAAATAAATTGAAATAAAAGAGAGATGAAAAACTATGAAAAAAAAATCTTTATGGCCTGAGCTGAACTGATGGTAGAAGTGTATCTAATCAAATAAAATTGGCATGCAATTCTGTAGAATGAAATTACATGGAATTAAATGAGGAAAAGCCTCATTCTGCTTAAAACATAGTAAGTGCATAGAAAATACTGGTTCCCGTCCTCTGCTCACCACTTCCCTCTTAATAAGTACCTAATTTGAGATGACATTAGTCTGAAAGTGTATAGCTCTTGCTTTACCAAGCTATACTAGTTAAGAATGAAAACAGAAATAAAATGGTACTTCCTGCTCTGTCTCTACATACCCAACTGCAGGTTCCTTTCTCCATATCGTTTCTGCAGGTCTTTGGCTGTCTTGTCAAATGCACTGTGCCTGCAGTATATGTTCATAGACACTTTTCCCTCCACTTCTCCAGCACCATCATCCCTGCTTCTAGCTGCAAGGCATTCTCAGCTATCTTTCTCTGTTCAGGATGTGGGCCATCTGTTGAGAACCTCTTCTATCCATCACCCAGACTCTTTATCTTCATTTCTGGTGGCCAGTAGGTATTGAATACACTTCCAGGAGTAAAATGAATTCTAAAGATAATTTTTCTTAACTAGCCACATATTTGCTTATCTAATCAAGTGATGTTTGAACCTATCTGTTGGTAGAATGGAAATTGTGGGAAAAAGATCAATAAATAATTGTTTATTCGATGTCTGTTGAATGGTAGACCCTAGGCTAGGTCCTTTTTAAATCTTATTTTAATTTTTTGTTCTTTTGATAGTCTTTCAACACAGGCTTATTATCTCTTTTTCACAAATTGGGGAACTGAGGGTCAGAGGTTAAAGTTACTTGTTTGGTGCCCTGTGTTTAGTAAGTAGCAGAGTCAGGATTTTAAACTGCTTGGTCTCAAACCTTGTACTTTTTCTACTGTCTCAGGAAGACTCACTAGCTAATAGAAACTCCATCCTGCATAAGAAGGACATAATGACATACGGAAAATAGAGAGTTACAGAGCTATTTTTTCCCCTCAAAGAATGTTTTAAGTTATAATTTGGTAGAATTTTATTTCAGCCTGGAACCAAACTTCTAAACAAGTCTACTTTCTCTGAAAAAAATCTCAAGTTGGTAACTGGGGAAAATTTTGCCAAATCTTTGGGGTTTTGGCAGGGCTCTAGATGGGAAAATAAGCCACTGGGCTATAACCACAGTTTTATGGACAGAACATGGATGGGACTCTGTTGGTTCTGTCTCCTTTGGCCTCTTCCCTGTGTCCCCATCTCTGCCGCCTTTCATGGTTGGGTCAGGCCTTTCCTTTCTGGAATAAACTGTCTTAATCTGTTCCCTCCATGGCTGCAGAAGAGAAGTTCTTGGTTTGGGTCCCAGTCTGTCATGTCCAGAATTAGTGGTATAGTAATTTGTGTTTTTTTTAGCAGTATAATATTGTATTATTTTAACCAATAGATGTAAAACATTTTTCATCAGACCTTCCTACTAGCCCTACTCAGAAGGTGGGGGTAATCTGTTTCCCTTATTCTGGTGAAAACTCAGACCAACAGCATTAGCAGACTGTAGACAGTTAAGATGTTAGTGGAAGAATCTAAGAAATGATAAAACAGATAGCTGACCCCTAATTACAAAATCTTAATTACCAATTCACGCATTCAGTTAATATTTATATTAATTAAAAATTTTTTATATTCTGTTACAAATTTGGGGTATAAAATACTTTGCCTGATTGATGTGCTTTATTCTAGATTGGATTTTTAGTGAGGTTTTGGGTATTTTGAACATGGCTTAATCATTTTATGATAGTTGGGACAGGATTTTGGAATAATTTGGAATGAGTGGTTTTAATCACAAATCTGAAGGAAGATGAATTGAACTCCTCTTCCAAGTTTAATTATAATTACTGTGGTTCTCATGCTGAAATTAAAGCTGAACCTGAGATTGGTGACTTACTGTTTTTTGTTAAAATGAAATGTTCAGCATGAGTGAGCTATAGTAAAAAATAAAAAAACCTCAAACAAGTGAAATACAATTAACTTTGCTTGATCAAAGTAATTTTTGCCTCCATAGTTACCTAAGTACTATATGTATCTATACATATAATATATATACTAATATATAGATAGTAGTATGCATATATACATATATAGTACTATACATATATATACTATATGTATATGTATCTAAGCTATATGTATCAAAATTGTAACAGAATGACATGAATCTAATAGCCAAGAAATGTGATATATTTTGAGAAGGAAGGCAGTGTTATTATAGATGTCTTATATATTTTCTTTAGGTATTATTTAATTCTTTGGGCATTTAAGTTGTTTGAGAAAGAAAAGATTTTTTTGTTTTCTTCTGAGACTTAAATGATTAAAATATTTGTGCAACAAATATTTATAAACATAAATATGTTTATGCTAAAAGTTACTGTGGTGTTTTCTTCTTTAAAATCAATCGAGTGATGAGTCAGAAACTGAATTTCTTTTTTAATAGCTGCGGCTACAGAAGAACAGAGAGGTTAAATGGGCTTCCTTATACAGAAGTAAATGGTTAATTCAGATAACAAATGTATAGTATTGTAACTTTCTTAGGACATGAGATGAAAGGGAGACACAGAAATCTTCAGGTTAAACTGTAGACAGTTGGTGTATCTTTGAATATTAAGAAGCTTCCTGTCTTATATGGATACTTTCCAAGATGGTCCTTAGAATACTGACCTCTATTTTGAAGGCAATCAAGATCTGAAGTTAATTTTAATATTCTGTCTACTTGGCACATTTTGGATTTTGTCTGATGTAGCAGAAAATTTCCTAAGTAGAATAATTTTTTAAACATGATTACATTGGATTAGAGCAGTGAACACATTGCTCTTCTCAATAATGCTTCCAGCTTTTGAATTCATTAAAATAATAAAAAGCTTTTCTTTATCTGCCTCATTTTTTTAAATGCAATTCTGTCACAGAGCAAACTTAATCCTTTTGTTGGTGAAGGTAGTTAAAATTTCTCTTTTGCAAGGGAAAAAAAAGTTCACTTCTTCTAGTTAATCTGATACCTTTATCTTCAGGGTCTTTCGAAACATCTTAGTAAAAGCAAAATCAAAACAAAAATTGAGTCTAGTCACTGTGGTGCAAAGGACATGGTATTGCATGGCAAGGTGGTGGAGCATAGAAATCTTCAGGTTAAATTGTAGTTCAGTTCAGTTCAGTTCAGTCGCTCAGTCGTGTCCGACTCTTTGCGACCCGATGAACTACAGCACGCCAGGCCTCCCTGTCCATCACCAACTCCTGGAGTCCACCCAAACCCATGTCCATTGAGTCGGTGATGCCATCCAACCATCTCATCTTCTGTCCCCTTCTCCTCCTGCCCTCAATCTTTCCCAGCATCAGGGTCTTTTCCAATGAGTCAGCTCTTCGCATCAGGTGGCCAAAGTATTGGAGTTTCAGCTTCAACATCAGTCCTTCCAGTGAACACCCAGGACTGATCTCCTTTAGGATGGACTGGTTCGATCTCCTTGCAGTCCAAGGGACTCTCTCAAGAGTCTTCTCCAACACCACAGATCAAAAGCATCAATTCTTTGGCACTCAGCTTTCTTTATAGTCCAGCTCTCACATCCATACATGACCACTGGAAAAACCATAGCCTTGACTAGACAGACCTTTGTTGACAAAGTAATGTCTCTGCTTTTTAATATGCTATCTACGTTGGCCATAACTTTCCTTCTAAGGAGTAAGCGTCTTTTAATTTCATGGCTGCAATCACCATCTGCAGTGATTTTGGAGTCCAAAAAAATAAAGTCAGCCGCTGTTTCCCCATCTATTTGAGATGAAGTGATGGGACTGAATGCCATGATCTTAGTTTCCTGAATGTTGACAGTAGGTGTGTCTTTGAATATTAGGAAGCTTCCTGTCTTATGTGGGTACTTTTCAAGATGGTCCTTAGAATATTGATCTCTATTTTGAAGGCACCCAAGATCTGAAGTTAATTTTAATATTCTGTCTACTTAGCA
Source organism: Cervus canadensis (assembly GCF_019320065.1). Taxonomy (NCBI): domain Eukaryota; kingdom Metazoa; phylum Chordata; class Mammalia; order Artiodactyla; family Cervidae; genus Cervus; species Cervus canadensis. The sequence continues at coordinate 47,842,599 of NC_057398.1, read as the reverse complement.
CATTTTAGATTCCTCGGGACTCTGATCCCAGCCTTGCTCTTCATCGGTGCTGTGTTTTGAAGAAGTCACCTAAACTCTCTTGAGTCCCCGTTTTTTCATACAGAAAGGACTTTGATTTAAACCTCTGAGATACTTTTTAGTGCTTTGTTGTTGTTCAGTTGCTCAGTTGTGTCTGACTCTTTGCAGCCCCATGAACTACAGCACACCAGGCTTCCCTGTCCCTCACCATCTCCCGGAGTTTGCTCAAACTCATATCCATTGAGTCAGTGATGCCATCCAATCATCTCATCCTGTGTTGTCCCCTTCTCCTCCTGTCTTCAATCTTTCCCAGCATCAGGGTCTTTTCTAATGAATCTAATGAGTTTTAGTGCTATTGTTTATATAATTTAATCAAAATGCAGCAGGAGGTATTATTTCCCAATTCATCCTTCTTACTTTTCGTATCTCTTCGGACACCACACTGTCCATCAGCTACTACCCCATCGCTCTCATTTGCCTTACAGAAACACTTCTCAAAGGAGGTGTCATTATCCCTTGGTTCTGCTTCTTATCCTCCATTTTTTCTTAAACTTACTTTATCACCCTTTGGCCCCCTCCACTCTGGTCAGACTTTCTGTCAAGGTGTCTACATTGCTAAACCCAATACATTTGTCCCAGGACCTGCCATGGACTGTAGGGTTTCCTTGCTACTCACCCACCTGAGAGCACTAGATGAAGCCTTCAAGTCCCTTGGGTGCTTAGGTGGTGCAGGTCTCTCCATCGCATCATTCTGATGGCAGACCTGTGACAGATGAGTTATCACTTATTGCACAAGTAAAGGGCAGATCCCAGGAGTATGTTGGAGGCTAGAATGGGAAATTGTGCTTTTAACTTCAGATGTCACTAGGCAACCTGCAATTTGAGATCACCTGTATAGCACGCCTGGCCCTGTGCCGTTGAATAGCAGGCAGTGTATACCTATAAGATTTTTCTCCATCTTTTTTCTTTCTCCTCCCATCTTTCCTCCACCCTTTAGTCTTGGCCTCTACATCATAGCATGGAATTATAACCACAGAGCACATTCTGATTTACATTGCTTTCAACATGTAATAAAGGCATATTCTTCATGGGGGCTATTTCCCAGCTTTTCTCTCCTGTCTCACCATAAGTGAGGGCTGCTCCCCTGGCTGTCCCTGCAGCTCATGACATGAATCCTCTGAGGCAGAGCCCTTCTCCAGCAATAAATCAGCAGAGCTGCTCCGATTCCTGGAAGGGAGACTTTCCTTGGCCTGGGAAATTAACAGAGCAGGATACCCCGCTTTCCCTGAGGGTTTGCTGAAGCAAAGTTTGTTCACAGTGAAAAATGTGACATGCAGCTCCAGCTTTAACCCAATCAGTGAACATATGGGTTCAGATGGAAGCAAAATGAGATATTGTAAATATACCACGTGCTTCTGCCACCAAGGCAAGAAGTGAGGAAGAATCTAATTATTCTTGAACAGATTGTCCTCTGCCAAGGACTATCATCCTTGTGTGCAGACATACAAGAAAATGGCCCGAGTCTAACTCAAAAATCACACAGAGCCATCCATGGGTTCTCTGTCAGTGTACCCCAGTGTGTAGATGGACAGCACCATCACCCTTCACTAGATTAGCCACAGTCTGGAGCTTGAAATTTTAAGCTGTTTCCTCCTCTTTCCTCCAGCCTTCTTTCTGAGGCATCATCTCTCAGAATGCATTGTTGGCTTGTTAATTACAGGTCTATGTCTCTGGAGCAGAGACTCCATTATTTAGATTCCTCAGCCAGTTTACCTCCTTTTTGTCATCCTGTTTCCTACTCCAGTTCTCTTTACCTTGCTTCCCTTTCAAGTCCCTTTTTTTAAAAAAAATTAATTAACTAATTTATTTCTTTGGCTTCCATGGGTCTTAATTGTGGCACGCGGGATCTTTCCTCTCTGTGCACTAACTCGCTAGCTGTGGCTCGCAGGCTCAGTAGTTGTAGTCCTTGGGTTTAGTTGCCCCACGGCATGTGGGATCTGAGTTCCCTGTGCTGCTGTGCTGTGCTCAGTTGTGTCCGACTCTTTGCGACCCTGTGGACTACAGCCCACCAGGCTCCTCTGTCCATGAGGATTCTCCAGGCAAGAGAATCCTGGAGGGGGTTGCCATTTCCTCCTCCAGGGGATCTTCCCAGCCCAGGGATCAAACCCATGTCCTCTGCATTGCAAGGTGGATTCTCAACCACTGCACCACCGGGGAAGTCCCAGGCCGTTTTATTCTGTCCTCCTCAAAACTCACCTTCAGGGAAGGTCTCCTAGCAGTCTTTCGTGCCTCACCATGCCTCAGGTCTGTGTGCTGTTATATTTAAAGTCTTTCCTTAGCTGTGGAAGAAGAAACTTTTTCCGCTTGTTTGAAAAGGTCAGCAGGAGACTGTTTCTCAAACCCTCAACATTACCCTGCATGTACTTGTCCTCCTGAGTTCAGTCCACAAGCATTTCCCTCCTTTTGGTGCGTTTGCACTCCTGTGGCTTGGATCCTTGATACTCAGATATTCTGCGCTGCTAGACATGTCTGGAAATTGGGTTTTAAGAAAAGGGTTAAGCGTGAGGTCGTGTAAATTTTTTCATTACCTTTATTCTTGCCTTCTGAAACGTCCTATGTTTATTCACTTAACTATGCATCCCCCTGTGGTGCTCCCTGCTGCTGCTGCTGCTGCTAAGTCGCTTCAGTCGTGTCCGACTCTGTGCGACCCCCACAGACGGCAGCCCACCAGGCTCCCCTGTCCCTGGGATTCTCCAGGCAAGAACACTGGAGTGGGTTGCCATTTCCTTCTCATGTGGTGCTCCCTGAGACCTGTGTATTTTTTCCTGTGAGATCACAGAGCATACTATTTTGTGGTGTTCAGTATCTTTTAAAAAATATTTATCGTTATTATTTTATGTATTTTGCTGTGTTGGGTCTTAGTTGTGGCATGCGAGATCTTCAATCTTGTGGGATGCAAACTCTTAATTGTGGCATGTGGGATCTAAATCCCTGACCAGGGGTCAAACTTGGGCCCCTTGCATTGAGAGCACACAGTCTTAGCTCCTGGGCCACCAGGGAAGTCCCAGTGTCCAGTCTCTTACGTGTTTCTTCCAAATATGTAAGCTCCCTGAGGCCAAGTCTATCTTCCATATGGTTTATTATAATAAGTCAAACAGACCTGGAATAAATTCCCACATCTACTCCTTGATGGTGGCAAGACTCTTCGGGCTTTCTAAGCCTCTGTAGCAGAGGTATGATCTTGAATTGTCACTAAATAGATAGTAATGCCTGACACATAGGAAGTACCAAGTGCCAGGCATTGTGCCAAGGAATCTACAGGAATTGTTTCATTAAACCCTCATGGTATCTGTGAGGTGAGTACTGTTTTAGTACCTGCTATTTGGGGATGATAAAGTTAAGGCCTTAAGAAGTTTGTTATTCACTCAAGATTACACAGCTAGGAAGGTGGGCAAGCTAGGAGCTAACACAGGATCATCTGACTCCAGATCCTGTGCTCCTTGGTTTGCAGGCTCCTTAAAGAGTAATATAGCAGCTGTTCAACAACCATACTTTGATAATCAAGATAAATGAGGGTGAAGCTGAGATGCCTATAGTGGCTTTAATTCTCTAAATATTTGCACAAAATTATTTAATGTGATCCTAAACAACTCAGTATTATTAGCCAAAATTAATATATTATCGTTGTTAGAATAAAAGTTGCTCTTTTTTGAGCAGCTACTCAGTGCTCAATACTTAACTAATTTAAGTTAGTTAACATACTTTACATAATTAACTAATTTTTATAACAGCCTTATGAGTTAGGTGTTACTAGCATGCCTTCATTTTACAAATAAAAATCTGAAGCTCAGAGAAGTCAACAAAATCTGTCAAGGTCATATTGTAGCTACAATGGCAGTGCACAGATTGAAGGTTAGATCTGATTCCCAAGTCCATGTTCTTTCCACTACACACACCTAATTAATTAGAGCTGTTACTAGAGAGCTCAGCCTATTGGACTGCATGTGGGGCTTTCTCAGGAAAACTACTGTAATCCTATACAGGGAAAAACCCTGTGGCCTCAGATAACTCCAGTTTGATATAGCCCAGTTTCTGCAGAGTTGTAGATGGATGAAAATGTGAACTGAGAATGGAATCACATTTTAAACAATTATTTTATTGACATGTGTGTGCTAAGTCACTTCAGTTGTGTCCAACTCGTTGCGACCCCATGGACTGCAGCCCACTAGGCTCCTCTGTCCATGGGATTCTCCAGGCAAGAATACTGGAGTGGGTTGCCATTTCCTTCTCCTCTTTTTATTGGTATTTTTGTTTAAAAAAAATCTACTTCCAAGGAACCTGACATTTTATAAAAGGAATGAACATAAACCTAAAAATGATTTTATCATTTTTCAGTTCCACAGGCTTTGTTTCTTAAAAGTGTATATGTATACAATTTTCAGAAGTCGCATGTACACCATACACTTTACTAACACAAAGAATAATGGCTGTGTTCTAGAGATTGTCTCCAAGCTCTTTTCAGGAAGATTAAGTGTATATTTTATCTTGTGCTCCGCCTCTCTGTTGTGTCTGACTGTACAACCTCATGGACTATAGCCCGCCAGGATCCTCTGTCCATGGGAGTTCCCAGGCAAAAATACTGGAGTGGGTTGCCATTTCTTTCTCCAAGGGATCTTCCTGACCCAGGGACTGAACTTGCGTCTCCTACATTGACAGGCAGATTCTTTGGCACTGCCCCACAGCCTTATCTCAAGACCGTGAATGTGATATTTGGGTGTAATTACCTTTCCCATCATGTTCTTAAGACGCAACTACTCCCCCCCTTCAATTCAATTGGGCAGGTTAATAAGACTCAGTCTCCTGAAATGCTTCCATGGCACTCATAAACAGAGCCACACTTCTGTGTCATTGTATATCTTTAAATAATTGTGTGAGGTGGCGGCCAAGTTGACTTTTGGGCAATTTTGTGCTACCCAGGGCACCTGTTTCATGCTTTCAGAACCAGCCATGTGTGTCCCCTTCAGGGGAAGTTCTGTGCCCCCAGTCTCCAGTGACATGGGAACATAATGACTATGTCCAAATATTTTATATCTTTCTGTGAGATTTCTAAAGGTCTTATTTATGAAGGTTGTTAGTTATGCAGAATCTGCCTTTATAGATAGTTCTATGAATGGTTCCAATTAGATAGATTGCCAGTCAGTGTCAGCTAATTAAATTATGATATGCTCCTGTTATTAATAACAATTCTGAGTGGAGAAAAGAAAGAAAAAGATAAAAGCAGATCCTTGAAATTTGTTGATAGAGAGGGTATATTACTCTGTCCATTCTTACATAATTAGAGGAGTAAAACAGCAGCTTCCCATTATGTATTTGAAATAAGGAAATCTGTTATTATTTTATTCTAGGGTATAATTAATTCACCTGTAGTATTTTAGATGCTATGGTGAAATGGAGTTTCATTAAAAACTATAGTTTAATAATAAGGGGTCAATCAAACTGACACTGTTGCAAACAGAACAATGAGCTTCAAATAGCAAAAACACATTGCTTCTTCAGTGTTAATCAGAGAAGAAATTGCATTGAGAGAGGGCTGGGTTAGAGTTTTGAGGCTGGTCCCATCTCAGAATCTTGAGCTTCTGAGGGGAAATACTGCACAGGATTGCATCCAAGAGTGCGGGGGGACACGGCGGTAACAGCCTCTCAAATCCTCAGTAATACTCTGGTGGGTACATCCATCACCGCTTGTCAGCTCTGCAAGGATGCTGTCGATCTGGGCGAGGAGAGGCTCGCTGGGCTGCAGAAAGTAGTTTATAAGTACAGTCAGAGAATGAAAAAGAAATCTCCAGCTTTTCTTCCAGCGAAAGTTATAAATCTCTACAGGAGCTTCTAGAAGCAGTTTATTAACCATGCTGCTGCTCTGTGAGGATGAAAATATCTGACTGCCCACTATGAAAGCTTTGTAAAAGTCACCTTTTCTGCATTAAATCAAATTTCACTATCTTCGTCTAACGCCTTTTTGTGGGGTTATTTAGTTGGGTGTTCCTCCAGGTGAGTAGAGAGATGATATAGACTTACCAGATGGAGGATCCAGGGCCACTTTGAGATGTGTTGTGGCCAGGGAGAAGTTTCTTATGGGATCCCAAAATATAAATAAGCAAAATCTGGAGAATTTAGACTTTTACTAATTTTTTAAAGTATAGTTTAGTTGATTTACTATATAAGTTTCAGGTGTACAATATAGTGATAATTTTAAACATTATAGTTCATTTATAGTTATAATAAACCACTGGCTATATTCTTTGTGCTGTGAAATATATCCTTGTAGTTTCTTCATTTTATATATAGCTAGACTTGTACTAATTTGACTTTATGAAATCCACATAGGCTTGCGATTTGATTGTTTTGTTGTGAATGGACAAAGGAGGTTACTGGAAAAGAAGAAATAAGATGCAAAGTACTCCAAATTCCTTTTCTTGAATATATGGAATTGGCGATTTAAAAATGAGTGTGTTTTAAAGTCCCTATAACATGCACTTGAACATAATCATTAAAAGTGTGTAAAAAATACTCCAATTAAGAATGTTTTAGGTAAGTGTGAGGTGAACTAAGTTCTAATTCTCTTTTTCTGTGTGATCTGGAGCAAATCCCCTAGGTATTGAAATACTCTTTTTAGCCTCCTGCTTTCATTAAGGTATGTTTCTAAAATATTTCTGTGCCCTTGGGAAAGATCTTTTGTAAACATAAGGTTAAAAGGTTAATTTTAGGTCTTTGGTTTATGAAAAATTAAATTTTCTGGGAAGTTTAATCAGATATTAATATAACACCCCATCAGTCCTGTGGAACCTGCTGTGAGTTTCAACGTTACTCTTTATTGATTAGAACATGTTCTTTTTGCTGCTCATGAATTATTGATGGACGATCCCCTCAGGGTGCTGAGGCATTGTGAAGGGAGAAAATAAAACCTCTTCCTCTGTATGGCTCAGACAGAGCTTGGTGGCTGCCGTGCCTGAGGAGGCACCTCCCTTGGCTTCCTGTTATCTCAATCCCGCTACAGCCCTCCCAAAATCAGGAGTTGCTGGAAAGAGACATAAAGGGTTAGACCATGCCCAGTGAACTTAATGGACCTGGCCACTTTAGAAAACATGTTTCACTTATATTCGTTTACAGAGAGCAGTTCAAAGAATTGTAGGAAGTATTTAGAAAATAGATTCTTCTAATAGTTAACATGTTAGTCGCTCAGTAGTGTCTGACTTTTTGCAACCCTGTGGACTGTAGCCCACCAGGCCCCTCTGTCCATGGAATTATCCCAGCAAGAATACTGGAGTGGGTAGCCATTCCCTTCTCCAGGGGATCTTTCTAATAGTTGATTGGAAAAAGTGAATTGATCAAAACACATTCTTTATATTCGTTTGGCTTTGGTTTTATTTTTTTGATCCCAGAAGCTGAAGATCATCGAAACAGTTGTTTTAATATTAACACCTTTATAATTGGTGTGTATATGTATGAAGGGGGTGTGGGTCCTGAGAATGCAGCACTTGGAGGCAGAGTGAGAAAGGGGCAGATGAGAACTGTACGACATTTGTCCTATTTGTAAATTCAGTCTCTGGGGCCATATTCATAGAATAGGAAAAATAAGTCAAGCTCTATTTTGTGTTTGTTCAGCCTGATTTCATTAACTAGAAGAATATTTTTTAAAAATAAAGGTATTTTGCATTTTTAAAAGAATACAGAGGGAAAAAAGTATGTGTATGTATTGGCATATAAAGGCAAATGTGCTTAGTCACTCAGTTGTGTTTGACTCTTTGTGACCTCGTGGACTGCAGCCCACCAGGCTCCTCTGTCCATAGCGATTCTCCAGGCAAGCATACTAGAGTGGGTTACCATGCCCTCCTCCAGGGGATCTTCCCAACCCAGGGGTCAAACCCAGGTCTCCCACATTGCAGGCAGATCCTTTACTGTCTGAGCCACCAGGGAAGCCCAGGAGTACTGGAATGGGTAGCATATCCCTTCTCCAGGGGAACTTCTCAAACTGGGAATCAAACCAAGGTCTCCTGCATGGCAGGTGGATTCTTTACCAGCTGAGCTACCAGGGAAGGTTTCTTCTAAGATTCACAGTAATAATCTATGAGAGATATTTGGAGATTTACTTACTTTTAAAATGTGCTACTAAACAACAATCTCAAACCCAATGGTAGAATTATAAGTATAAAATTTAGTGGAGGGTCATTCTTAGTTGACCTTAAATGGGAAAAAAAAAGAAATTCAACTGAACTTATAACCCTCTAATTCCATCTGGGGACTTGCAGAGAAATATCTATGCATTCTTGGGTGAATTTCTGTTTCATTCTGTGACTTGGAGGAAAAATCAATGATGATCTAAGGCTGTGGTTGCTGCAGTGGGTGATTAGATGTTCACCATCTTCTTTAACTAGCTTTTGATCTGGCCACTATATTTAGGTTGTTATGATATCCAAAGGGCAGAAAAAAACTCTTAAGCTTTTGTAATTGGGAAACCAAGTGATACTTTAAGAACGTAATGAACCTTGAAAGTTGTTACTTACCAAGTGAAAATAAAAATGCCACATCAGGTAGTCAGAAAATTTCCTTCTTTGATACTTCCTCAGTTCTGGCACTATTTCTTTAGTAAATAATCTTTTATGTTCTACTGAGACTCTTCAATGCAAATCACCATATGTGCACCTTGGGGAGATATAAAAAATAGAAATTCATATTAAGATTGCAGCATGTTAATTCTGTAGGCTGGCAGGAGGGAGAACTGGGAGTGACTGCTAATAGGTACAGTGATAAAATTTTCTGGAATTAGATAGTGGTAAGACTGCATAACTGCAAATGTACTAAAATCACTGAATTATATCCTTCAAGAGCATGTATATTTTAGTATGTGACTTATATCTCAATTTTTAAGAAGATCATTAACACTGAAATTCTAGTTATCATGTGCCTATCATGTTGGTTTTGAGTAGTCAAAATAGTGGCTTAACTTGTAGTTACCTGTTATGTCTTCTATTTCTTGTATTTTACCTACTGCTTCCAAATTAATTTTACTCAATCATTTATTTTATAGTGATAAAAGCTTTCAGTGAATTCTCTTTGATTTTGGCAAGTCTGCATACAGTTAGGCAGACTGTACATTATACAATTCTTAAGGAGCGCCTTTCTTATCTTGCCTTTTAGGAAAGATTCAAACTCATTGCTTCGCATTCAGGACTATCTGTACCGTAGCTCCAGCATACCATTCATCAGCCTCATTCACTTACAGGTTCACTCATTCATGTACTCATTTATTTGATTTGTTCATTGGTTGCTTTGGTGGTTCATTCATTCTTTCACTCGCTCATTCCTTCAGTAAACTGTATTCCTTATCTTAAAATTGCCTGCTGGTTGGTATGTTCTCTCTGCCTGAACTGCCCATGCTCTGCTTCATCCCAGCTCTCTCCCCATCTTTTTTTTCACTGCTAGGCATTCTCAAGTCCCTGTTTACATCCCGCCACTTCTCTTCCACTTTTCTTTACCATGGTACAGTCAGTATTTCTTTTGTAGACAGTAGGAGATTCATTCTTCTTGACTGTCTCTAGACTCCTCCATGATGTCTCTCAAATACCTGCCTTTCTTCCAACTTTCAGATGTAAGCAAGAGGGACCTATGCTTTTAGAATTGATAATAGATATCAAACTGAAGAATGATAGCTGGGTAGGTTAGTTTTTTGCTGTTGCGTGATGGTAACTACAAATCAAGGAGATCTATGTTTTTATCAGTTAATCTAATAAGCTTTCACCTCTTTAGAGTGTTCTGTGTATGGTTAATTCCAACCTGTTGGAACTATGTTGAGATGGTAGTTTGGGAACATATGCAACTCCTATCTGAGAGGATTTAAGAATATGAATGATAAAGAAACCGGTACCAGTGACTGATCTAACAGTCCCGAATAAATACTCTTGTTATCAGTGGGCACTGCCAGATTTAAGAATCCTCTGCTTTTCTCAGCCAGTTTCCTTTCCTGTTTGCAGAAGTGAACAAAGGATGGTTTTTGAACACCTTTTCCCCTTTTAAATGAGATAAAAGAAAAGTGAAGGTGAAAGTCACTCAGTAGTGTCCAACTCTTTATGACCCTGTGGACTGTAGCCCATCAGGCTCCTCTGTCCATGGAATTCTCCAGGCCAGAATACTGGAGTGGGTAGCTGTTCCTTTCTCCAGGGGATCTTTCTGACCCAGGGATCGAACCCAGGTCTTCCGCATTGCAGACGGATTCTTTACCAGCTGAGCTACCAGGGAAGCCTTAAATGAGATGGCTCCTAGCAATTCTTTCTACTTGTATGATCTTATATGCTTCTCTTTTATTCAGAATTTTATTTTGGGTTGAATGTGAAAAGACTTCCAACTGTGTATTTTTATTCTATTTTTACCTATATTTTTGGTGAAATTTCCACATTCAGGTGGTGCTAGTGATAAAGAACCTGCCTGCCAGTGTAGGAAACAGAAGAGATCGGGATCAATTCCTGGGTTAGGAAGATCTCCTGGAGGAGGGCGTGGCAACTTGCTCCAGTATTCTTACCTGGAGAATCCCATGGACAGAGGAGCCTGGTGGGCTACAGCTCATTGGGTCGCCAAGAGTTGGACATGACTGAGGTGACTTAGCGTGTAGTCACGTAGTCTGCATTTATTTATTTAAGAAACTTTAGGGTAACTGATGTTGGAATCACTTATTGTCTCCATATTTTAATCAAATATTTGTTACTTGGCCAATTACTTGTATGTTTATTGCCACTGACTTGTTATGAAATGACTCAAGGAACGCTACTAGAAGTGATAATTCAATGGAAGAGATTGATAAGTGTCCCTAATATGACTTATTTTATTTTTGACCCTCCATTATTTTAGAGCATTCTGAAACTTTCCAAATTTGGATAGCTTTCAACAGTTCAAATTATAGTATTTAATCAGATCATGCAGCATTATAATTAATCAAAAGCTATTTGAATTGGCTGTGTTAACCGGCCTCTATGTCTAACACTCAGTATAGAAGGATGAATGAGACAAAGGTCCCTCCTCTTGTCAGTACATAGAGGAGTAGTGTAGACAGACCTATTTAATTAATTAATTAAACTGTTTATTTTTTGCAATTTTTTTATGTTGTTTGTTTATTTTTGGTTGTGCTGAGTCTTTGTTGTTGCATGTGGCCTTTCTCTAGTTGTGGTGAGTAGAGGCTATTCCTTGTTGTGCACGGGCTTCACATTGTGGTGGCTTTTCTTGTTGTGGAGCACAGGCTCTAGGGAATGCAGGCTCAGTAGTTATGGTGCATGGGCTTAGTTCCCCTGTGGCACGTGGGATCTCCCCGGACCAGGGACTGAACCCATACCCCTGCATTGGCAGGCAGATTCCTAGCCAAGGCCCCACCAGGGACGTCCTAGACCTATCTTAAAAGGTTTGAATTGAAAAACTTTGAGGTATATTACCAAATTGTAGCTCTTCAACATATCACTGTAAGAGAAAGATTTACTTTTTTAATTTTAATGAGCATATTTGCATTTTAAATATTAGTAATGTTTTGCACTCAAATACTAATGTAGTTGTAAGTCAGAGAAGCTCTTCTTCCTTTCTAGTTCTTACTGCCTACTTTAGCACGATTCCAGGGCCCAATGCTAGTTCCTCCAGCACTAGGTACCTAATTTTCTTTGAGGTTTGACTATGAACATTTTCTAGGGGACATAATTTTTAGGTTGGCTTGATGTACAAGCAAGCATCTGAAAAATTTGGTAAATCCAAACTAATTGCATATAGGTATAGAAGTAAACGGACAGCTACGTGGTTACTTAAGTCCTCCAAAAGTCATGTTTTGTTTTCTGCTCAGAGATGCTATTTATAAATATAATGGTCATTTGGGAATAAACCAATGATTCACAGATTCTTTTGAGAAACTGTTTAAAACTAAGCACACATAACAAAATTTGCATATACTTTCAAGGGTTTCATGGATCCTGAAACACAAAAGTGGACCTGCTAGGAGCAAATAAGAAGTATATGTTAATTTATCTTCTGAAACTTATATTACAAATGTATAATTTAAAATTTGCCTACATTTATAAATTATCTAGATCATCTATAAATTATATAAATGATCTAGCTGAGCTGAAATACATGCATGTTTATTAAACGCTTTTATGAAAAGCCCCAATTTAAAATATGTCTTAATGGAATTTAGGTTGAAGTATACTTTTGGAGTACTATTTCTAAAAGAAAATATTTCCAAGTAAAGGCGATTCCTCTTGAAATGTCAGTCATATGCCACTTCTAGAAGGAAAGGTGAGAAAATAAAAACATTTTTCTTAATGTAATACAGCAAGTGACAAAGTGAGCTGACATGCTTATGAAGCTAGGTAGGAGATGTGGTTTGTACAGGAAGATTAAAATGTCATTTTATCTGAAGTTTCACTAGTCATTTCCCCAGGGCTATCTTTGCCTGTGTATGGAAATGGTTCTTCTGGTACAAATATCATGCATTTTTAAATAGTTTGATCAAAACAATAATGTATTCCTTTTGAAGTACTTTTAGCCTATTGATGGCAATGGTTTAATTATGGAGTTTAAAATTAAAACTTAGAATATAATTTTAATTATAATAATAAGAGCCACCACAATGTCAATTGCTAACTTAGCCCTGACTGTTATTAAAATAATGAAATGTTTTCAAGTATTGTTTTGATAGCAGTTGAGTTTATTGTGCTCTTACTCTGCTACTTTTTAAAAAATATGCTCATGAAAGAGAGAAAAATTTAATTTCTTTAAAAGGATGTTTCCTCATGGTGCTCCCAGTATAGTATACTCCTCCCTCCGTTAGTTGCTGCCAATAATGATGACATGAGTCAAGAATCAGGTTTTAGGGCAGATCGGCAATTGTAACAGATGGGCCTCTTCACCCTTCTTTTTGTAGAAATTCCCAACTAAGGAAAGTAAAAATTGAAAACTACTGAAGGGACAATGAGATATTATCATTATACAGCAAGTTTAATAACATTAAGGCCTTTTGAACGTTTTTTTTTTTTTAAGTTTTCTAGCTTCTCCATTCAGTAAAATATGAAGATTTACTATGGAAAACACTTTCATCCTTGCCTGACATTATGGGAACTGGACCAACTGACATTTTCAGTAACTGCAGAGCCTGGGAGCTTTTTCCCTCAGTCAGATTATACGAGCTGATTTAAATGATGTGTTGTGGGAAAGTTACCTTCTCTGCATTAAATAAAATGTTTAATTTTTCAAACTGTTGAGATTTGAGAGTTCTTTATGTATTCTAGATTCTAGTTCTTTATCAGATACATGATTTGGAGGTAGTTTCTCCTAGTATATAACTCATCTTTTAATTTTGTTGAAGTCTAGTTTATCAATAGTATTTAATATTTTGGGGATAGTTCTTTTGGTGTTGTCTAGGAGTGGTTTGCCTAGTCCTGAATCCAAAAGATTTTATCTTTTTTTCTGGATTCACTATTCTGTTTCATTGCTTGTGTGTCTATGCCTTTAACAATACCACACAGTCTCAATCACCATAAGCTGTATAGTATCTTGAAATACATGTAGACTGATACCTTTCCCTTTTTCCTTTCCCATTATAGTTTTAGCTATTCTAGTTCCTTTGGCTTTTCAAATTAAAAAAAATTTTTTTTTTAACTGTGGCATATGGGATCCTAGTTCTTCAACCAAATTGAACCCACGCCCCCCTGCAGTGTAAGCGTGGAGTCTTAACCACTGGACCACCAGGGGAAGTTCCCCAAATATATTTTAGAATAATCTTTTATATAGCTAAAAAATTTGTTGCTAGGATTCTGATGCTAATTACATTAGATCTATGTATCAATCTGGGGAGAATTTACATTTTTTACTATATGAAGTTTTCTAATCCGTGAACATGATATGTCTCTCCATTTACTTAGATTTTCTATAATTTCCTTTATCAACTCATAGTTTTCTTCATATAGATCCTGTCTATGTTTTGTTAGATTTACAACTGAGTATTTATTTCTGAGCAATTATAAATGGTATTGGTTTTAAAATTTTGTGCATCTATGTGTTCTTGTGTGCATGCAGGTGCACAAAAACACACACACTCTTACTTGATCTTGGTAAGTTTACCTTGCATCCTGAAAAACCTGTGGTGATGATATGTGTAAGTGCAGGTGTTCAAAAGCTTGTCTTTGATTCACAGCTTCATCTTTCCCCCTTCTTATGGATGGATGGGTGACTGCATGGTTCTTTCATTCTTTCACTCAGTTAGCATTCACTTCAAGGCAACCACCATGTACATGGTTCTTTGTTAGATAGCTCGGATAATCTGGAGTTAAACCAAAGAGAATCTTTGATCTTGTGCAGTAGCAAGCTAGAGGGCAATGCAGGCAGCCACTGATAATACTAAACATGATACACTAGGCATCATTCCAGTGGTAAAACTCTGTGTGTGGTGGGAATGCAAAGGAAGAAACAAGTAACTGTAACTATGAGGATCAGGAATATCTTCATGAAAAAAGTAGAGGAGTGAGGCTGATCAGTGGAGGGAAGGGTTCTGTGTGTACCCAGTCCTTAAAGCCCTGGAGCTGTTGAGCTTTGTTGTCATATAGGGAACTGAAAGGCTTCCCTGGAGGCTCAATGGTTTAAAAAAAAAGGAAAAAAAAGTCCACCTGGGAATGCAGGAGACACAGGACGTGAGGGTTCGATCCCTGGGTTGGGAAGATCTCCTGGAGAAGGAAATGGCAACCCACTTCAGTATACTTGCCTGGGAGATCCTATGGATGGAGGAGCCTGGTGGGCTACAGTCCATAGGGTCACAAAGCGCTGGACACGATTTAGCGACTCAACAACAGGGGACTGGATAGATGAAACGAGCTTTGATTATGGGGTTCTTGAATGCTCTGGTATGAAGTTTGGACTTTGTTCTGTAGTAAATAGGGAGCTATGTAAAGTTTCTAAGCAAGAGAATAACATGATTATGATGATTTAGTAAGATAATTCTGGTAATAATGTCAAAGATAGATTAGAAAGTAAAGGACTAGAGGAAAGTTAAACCCTCGTGATGGTTTAGGCAGGAGAAATGGAAATGCAAAATTGATCTCTTTCAAAATGGTCGGAACCATCTGAAATGCAGTGAGTGCATGTAACTGCTGCTTTTGATCCAAGCAGCATTTTCTCCTTGTGATTAGGAGGAGATTAAAATCCTCTGTTATCTAAAGAGAGTAAAAATTGGATTTTTGAAAACAGAAATGCATTGTTTTCACTTAAGATTTCTAGCTTCTTTATAAATAATAAATATAGTTTGTAATTTTCTTTGAGTGATGCAGTTTTGAATTTTAAAAGGGCAATCACTCTATAAGAATCAATATATTTTAGCATACATTGGTATCCTTAGGGGGGGCAGTCACTCTGCATTACCTGTTTTGTAATTTAAAATTTTCAGTTTTGCAGATTCAGTGGGTATAGTACTTGTAATAGGAGCTCAATTTGAGCAAATTCTACTGCTGTTTATAACACCAAAGATATGGAGGTCTAGAAACTAACTATATAAAAGAGTGAAGGAGCCTAAGTCTTTTTGGAGATAATTTTGTCTACATATTGTTGTTATTGTTGTTCAGTCGCTCAGTCATGTCTGATTCTTTGTGACCCCATGGACTGCAGCATGCCACGCTTCCCTGTCCTTCACTATCTCCCGGAGCTTGCTCAAGCTCATGTCCATTGAGTTGGTGATGCCATCCAACCATCTCATCCTCTATCATCCCCTTCTCCTCCTGCCTTCAAATTTTACCAGTATCAGGGTCTTTTCCAGTGAGTTGGCTCTTCACCTCAGGTGGCCAAAGTTTTGGAACTTCAGTTTCAGCATCTGTCCTTCTAGTGAATATTTAGGATTTACTTCCTTTAGGATTGACTTCCTTTAGGATTGACTGTTTTGATCTCCTTGCTGGTCAAGAGTCTTCTCTAGCACCGTAGTTCAAAAGTCTCAATTCTTGAGCACTCAACCTCCTTCATGGCCCAGTTCTCACATCCATACATGACTCCTGGAAAAACCATAGTTTAGACTAGGGATTAAGCCTTAATTCTAAACGATGGCCACTCAAAGTGACGTGAGGAATTGTGTGAGTCACCCTGCAGGTCATTGTCTGTGGTCACCTGCTTCTGGAGGACCTGTCTTCTTGGGGATACTCTTTCCTTTCTTGGTATTTTTAACTTGTCTTCAGATTGTAGCATCACTTAATGTTCTTAGTTTTCTAGACTCTGTGCCTTTGACTAGGAGGAGACGTAGCTACAATTGTATCTTGATTCATCAGAACTTGAAATTTTAGAAATACTTGAGATAATTCAGTGAAGGGCATACCAAAGAAGAATTTATTGTGATGCGGTTATGAACATTTATATGTTAAGAGTTTAGTACTGTCTTTGCCTTATCAGATAACAGTACTGTAGAATTATCTTAAAATAATTCAGTCTTAAAAAAGAGAGAAAGAAATGTATTCAGAACTTCCTCAGCCTGATGGAGCATTACTCCTCTCCTGTGAACAGATGAGTCCTCTCCTGGCAACCCCTTCTTATAACCTCTCGTGAGTCCCTTGACACACGTGCCTTCTCTTATGTGTACCGAGCGCTTTATTCAGGGTTGATTAAACAGTAGCATCATATATGCAGACTGTCATTGTTCCCTCTGGTCTAGTTTGAATAGAGAACATGCAGCAGAAGATGCTGTTAGATGAAAGAAAATAGCTCGGAATGTCAAAAGGTTAGTCCCTCAAAGATACTTTGAGAAATGAGAAAATGTAAAATGTCACTTTAGGAAGCTGAGATCAGCCATGCTCTTCTCTATTCTTAAGTTTTATTTTTACTGCATTTGATAAATTTCCTTTTGTCTCACGAAGTGTTTAGGGGCAAGGCACTCTTTGTTTTAGAGGTGTTAAGTCAACAATTACCTATCAAAGCTTGTAAGACCCCCAACTGAGGTATTTATGAACACAGGTGCATTAATACATTGCTTTTTATTATGCATATTTTGCTGAGGGTATTGTTCGGTCGCTAAGACTCTCTTCGACCTCATGAACTGCAGCACGCCAGGCCTCCCTGTCCTTCACCATCTCCCAGAGTTTGCTTAAACTCATGTCCCCTGAGTCAGTGATGCCATCCAACCTTCTCATTTTCTGTTGCCCCCTACCTTCAGTCTTTTCCAGCATCAGGGTCTTTTCCAATGAGTCGGCTCTTCGCATCAAGTGGCCAAAGTATTGGAGCTTCTGCTTCAGCATCAGCCCTTCCAATGAATATTCAGGGTTGATGTTCTTTAGGATTGACTGGTTTGATCTCCTTGCTGTCCAAGCCATCTGAGCCAGCAGGGAAGCCCCTTGCTGAGGGTGCCAGTGAGTAAAATTGGGATTATCACTGGGGCTGAGTGACCCAGAGACCTCTTCATCTCCTGAGGGGAGAGTGATGGTGTCTGAGCTCTGCCAAGGTCCAGTGCATCGATCATTGGACGGACTTTCCTCTCTCACTGCCTGGACTTGACACGAATGCCAGCCCTCCCGCTCACTGGCTGTCAATGTTAAACAGCTTTCTTAGCTTCTCAAGATTCCAGTTTTCTCACCTGTGATAGGGAGGTTACTAATATTTACCTTGCAGGCTCTATTAGTAAGGATTAAATAAATCCTCTCTGTAAAGCACTTTACGATGTTTCTGGTACATAGAAAGTATTCAGTTAATGATAGGTGTTCTGTTCATTCTTTCCACAAATAGGTACAGACCACCTACTATTTCAGCCCCCCTTTTTAGATGCTAGAATCTAAAGCAAACAAAACAGGCAGTGGTTCCTCCCCTTGTGGAGCTTATATTTTAGTAACAGGAGGCAATGATAATCATAATAAATAAGTCAATTATGTAGCATGCTAGAAATTGAGCAGAACTATGGGACAAAATTGAGCATCACTATAGGGACTGGAAATGTAGATTGCAGAGTAAGTTGTGATTTTAAACATGGAGTCACTTTAGGCCTTGTCGAGAAGATGATATTTTTTTTTTAATTGGAATATAATTGCTTTATAATGTTGTGTTACTTTCTGCTGTACAAGAAAGTGAATCAGTTAAACGTATACATATATCCCCTTCTCCTTGAGCCTCCCGTCCACCCCCCACCATCCCACCCCTCTAGTTTGTCACAGAGCACCAAGCTGAGCAACCTGGGTTATAAGGTTCCCACTGACCACCCATTTTACACACGGTAGGATATCTATGTCAGTACTGCTGTCTCAATTAGTCCCACCCTCTCCTTATCCCACTGTGTCCACAAGTCCATTCTCTACACCTGCATTTCTATTCCTCCCCTGCAAGTCGGTCCATCAGTACCGTTTTTCTAGATTTCATACATATGCGTTAATATATGATATTTGTTTTTCTCTTTCTGACTTCAGTCTGTATTACAAACTCAAGGTCCATCTACATAACTACAAATGACCCAATTCTGTTCCTTTTTATGGCTGAGTAATGTTCCCTTGTATATATGAACTACATTGAGAAGATGATATTTAAAGAGAAACTTGAAGGTCTTTGTTAATATTATTAACTCTACCAAATAGGGTTTTACTTTGTATATACATTTCTCCCATTATTATGTGTAGTACAAATTGTTAATAATAACAAATTGATACTTAATACTAACAACCTTCATCATAGAAGTGATGAGCTATGTATATAGCCACTTTAGCTTCCTCTTTTCCTTTCCCTTGCATGTCTCCCCTCTCAATGTCTCTGCCCCACTGCAGTGAGTGTACAGATTAGACTAGTTTAGAAATTAGTTCTTTAAAAGCAATATAAAACAGAAAATAGAGAGTTCTGCAGATTCAAACTTCCCACCTGTCTTTTGTCGGATACTTTCCAATAGAGTATCATGACATGGAAACAGCAGTATTTCTGAAACTACTAGGGCTCATCTCAGTTGCAGTTATTGACAAAAAAGCTTGTACCTTTTCTGTGAATGAGAGGCAGTTAGCTGTTTATGCAGACTGGTTAGATGGTATAGCTGAAAGAACAGGAAACCTGCCCTTTCC
The DNA here is from genome assembly GCF_019320065.1 of Cervus canadensis. Classification (NCBI taxonomy): domain Eukaryota; kingdom Metazoa; phylum Chordata; class Mammalia; order Artiodactyla; family Cervidae; genus Cervus; species Cervus canadensis. Next base: position 47,823,505 of record NC_057398.1, on the reverse strand, counting down.
AGTCTCCTCTTCTAGTCATGATCAGGTGATGTTTTCTTCTTCATTGCTGGCATCAACTTTTGATACTGTTGCCCTTTGTCTTTCTCTATAGGAAAATTAGAATCTATTCTACAGTTTTTGCTGATGCAGCTAAAGCGGTCGGTACCAGCCATATCTGATTCCTTGCCCTCTCTTCATAGCATCTTTTGGAATATACCCCCTTTATTTTCAAAATGAAATTTATAAATAATATAACCACCTATACATTGGATTTTGAAATTAAAATAATGCTGCAGCTATAAAAAAGAAAGATAACTTTAAAATATTTATTTATTTAGCTGCCCCAAGTCTTAGTTGTGGCACACAGGATCTTTAGCTGTGGCGTGTGGGATCTAGTTCCCTGACCAGGGCTCAGAAACAGGCCGCTTCAGTGGAAGTATGGAATCTTAACCACTGGACTGCCAGGGAAGTCCTGAAAGATAACTTTAAATGCATTTTACTATGTAAATACTTGTTCGTTACTCTGCTAAGAGATATAATGAGATAGTCAGATATTTGAACCTATTTCTCATGCGTAAGTTTGGATTAAAGAAAAGTCAAATGTGCTCGCTTCGGCAGCACATATACTAAAATTGGAACAATACAGAGAAGATTAGCATGGCCCCTGCGCAAGGATGACACACAAATTCGTGAAGCGTTCCATAGTTTTTTAAAATAAAGTGCCATTCTTTGAAAAAAAAGAAAAAGAAAAGTCAAACAACATTCAACTGAGCATTTTTCAAAAGTTCTTTATACATGAAATTTTGAAATGATGACTAAATAAGTATACACAGACATACATGGAGTAACCATAAATGTAACAGCTGCAAATGCGGATGGATGCAGGTATGTTATATTAAACACCATGATTTGATGACATGATTTTCCAAAATGGTGAACAATTCTGATATAAGTTCAAATGAAACAAAGTATAATCCTTCCTCAGTTTACATTCAAGGAAACTGCAGTCTTTGAAAATTTAGTAGTGATTAAAATGTGTAGGAAACTTTGTGTCTATCAGTAAATTGGAATTAGTTTCTAAATTTAGATAATCATAAATAGGAATTTTCCATCTACAGAAAAGTCCAGTGAGAAATTGGCAAGACTTGCAGGATACAAGATAAGTCTTTGTTATTGAAGACTGTCCTGTCTAGCATGCCCGGCTCCAGTTTCCCATTGTGATCGTTGAAAACATCCAAAAATGGCCCCAGGGCAGTGCCACTCCCACTGAGAGCTACTGGTCTACAGCTGTCCCTCACCACTTGTGCCCACGTGGGGTCCTGTCGAAGCTTCAGTGGTCTTTGCTTCCTGGCTTGGCTTGGCACCATGCTGCACCACATGTGGGTGCCCCTTCCTGCTCTGGTACTGTTCTTGAAGCACTTTCCAGACGTCTGGCTGATAACTTTGAGGGATGCTGAAATCTGCTCAGGTGGTTTCTAATTCTCCTGATTCCTCAGCCCCTTTTCTTGAGATACATTTTATACATTCTTCAAAGTTTATTATGTATAAAAGGAAGTGAATCCTTAGGTAGTTTTCACTCCTTTTCAGCACCTTTCTGATTACAGAACTGGTTATTGTTGTTCTTGCTGGTGATTTATTGACTGACTGGCTTTCTTTCTTTCTGTTGTCATCTAAATTTCATGGCCACGTCCTGGCATCTGTCTGTTGCTCAGTATCCCCACCACCACTTCTGATCGTGATCATCATCACTGTTGCAGTTCTCTTTTACTCTCACTCCTCCTAACTTTATCAAAGTGTCTTTTATGATATGTCATCACTCCATTGGAGTATTTCTTTCCTTCCAGTTCATCAGTACCATGGTCCTCTGCTGTGCTTTTAAAATTGCTGTAAACTCAGGGATCACTTCTTTAATACTGTTTTTTTTTTTTTTAATTCATTTTGTTTTTTGTTTACTCCTTTTTTTGTTCTGTCTATACCAGAATGAGAAATACCTGAAAGACTTGATCTAGAAAGCCCTAGTTTCTTTGTCACAGAAACCTCTAGTATGTAATGTAATGTATTAATTACATTAATGTAATGTATGTCATGTTTACCACATGGGCACAGTAAGATTTTGTCTTTCGTTTGGTATGACAGACAATAGTCAGTACATGTTCTTGAGATGATTGAAATGATCAAAGTTATATTCTAATGACTTAAATTGTATTCATTCTGCAGGGGAGTTTTGTGGGGTTCTGTTTTTTTTGAGAAAAATTGGATATGGATTCTATTTCAATATGTGGAGTACTAAGAAACTTATTCAAGGTTTTAAATATGCCATTGTCATCATCTTTACTAACTAGAGGAAATTTCCATAATGGTTGACACATCAGAAATCTGTTAAAGGAAATAGGGTCAGATTTTGTTTTGAGTAGAAGATCAAACTCTACTTCAGGTTTGTGCGTGGCCTGGGATGAGACCTGCCCAGGTGCCCTTGTGTGACCATGAGACATGTTCAAGCTTGAGACGTCACAGCCAGTTGTTTTCTTTTTTTAAAATTATGCTATTTGTGTGTCTCTCTAGCACTTAGGACGTCTGCCTTATGTTACATTGGTCTTTTACTTATTTCTCCTCCCATTAGATCGAAAGCACTAGGGGTCGTCTTAGCAGTATTATGCACTCACATTGCCTCACGCGGTGTGTGTGCTCGGTAGCTAAGTCATGTCCAACGCTTTGCAACCCCATGTACTGTAACCTTCCAGACTCCACTGTACATGGAATTTTCCAGGCAAGAACACTGAAGCTGGTTTCCATTTCCTCCTCCAGGGTTTCTTCTCAGCCCAGAGATGGAACCTGAGTCTCCTGCATCTCCTGCATTGGTAGGCAGAGTCTTTACAACTGAGCCGCCAACCATTACACTTAATCAGTGATCCGTACGTGTTAGGAAGTAGACTCTACCCACACTTCATCTTCTCATTAGAGCCCAGCATCTTCACATTTTATGACATTTCTTTAATCACCTTCAAGGAATGTTAGATGCTGATTCAGTTAATATCGGGCTTCCCTTGTGGCTCAGCTGGTAAAGAATCTGCCCGCAATGTGGGGGACCTGGGTTCGATTCCTGGGTTGGGAAGATCCCCTGGAGAAGGAAAAGGCTACCTACTCCAGTATTCTGGCCTGGAGAATTCCATAGACTGTATAGTCCATGGAGTCTCCCAGAGCCGGACAGGACGGATCATGTACACGTGCATGCCTGCAATGCATTTATAGATGACAGCGACAGAGGATAGTGACAGGGTGGCTGAGATGACCTGCATGCAGAATTGATGGGAAGATTGGCTAATGAAGGCAGGTGGAGAGCTAGGCTCAGCCTTTGGTGCTGGGGCTGCTATTACTTTGGTGGTTCCTGTATGAAATCACACATTTCTTGGAAGGAAAAAAATGGAAAATTTGACAGCAAGCATTTTTTTTTTTAACTTTTAATTTTATATTGGTGTGCGCTTAGTCACTTAGTCGTATCTGACTCTTTGTGACCCCATGGACTGTAGGCTCCTCTGTCCATGGGGATTCTCCAGGCAAGAGTGGGTTGCCATGCCCTCCTTCAGGGGATCTTCCCAACTCAGGGATCGAACCCAGATCTCCTGCGTTGCAGGCAGATTCTTTACCATCTGAGCCACCAGGGAAGCCCATTTTATATTTTAGTTGAGCCAATTAACAATATCAAGATCATTCCAGGTGGACAGTGTAAGGATTTAATCATATATAGACATGTTTCCCATCTCCCCCACACTCCCCTTCCATCCAGGCTGTCACATAACATTAAGCAGAGTTCCCTATACTGTACAATAGGTCCTTGTGGGTTATCCATTTTAAATATAGCAGTGTGTACTTGCCAGTCCAAAACTCCCTAACTATCCCTTCCCTCAACCTTCCCTGCCTGGTAACCATAAGTTGGTTCTCTGAGGACAGCATGTATTTCTGTGTGATGATTTAGTTAGGTCTTTTGGACTTATATACTAGTAGTTTATATATTACCTTGTGTAACACAATAAAACCATGTAATATAATTGAAATGCCTTTAGTTTTATTAGGAACAAAAATATAAAGATGCAAACCAAGGATTGTCACTGTTAGAAAAGGTATTTTGAAAATTTTTATCTTTATTTTTTTTATTGGCATATAATTGCTTTATAATGTTGCATTAGTTTCTGCTGCGCAGCAAAGTGAATCAGCTATACGTATACATACAGGCTTAAGAAAGATGGTACTGATGAACCCATTCACAGAGCAGCAGTGGAAACACAGACATAGAGGACAGACTTTTGGAGACAGGAGCCAGAGGGTGAGATGAAAGAGACAGTAGCATGGGAGGATATACACTATATGTAAATAGATAACCAGTGGGAATTTGCTATGACCCAGGGAACTCAAACTGAGGGCTCTGTAGTAACCTAGAGGGGTGGGAATGGGCGGAAGGTGGGAGGGAAATTCAAGAGGGAGGGTCCATAGATATACCTATGGTTAATTCATGTTGATGTATCACAGAAATCAAACCAATATTGTAAATAAATCATCAACCAATTGAAAAATACATATAATAAAAAAAGACATGCTCTGTAAATAGGATCACTGACTTAAAGAAAAAAGAAAAGGTATTATTTTACAGCCCAGACTGACTTAGGCCACTGAAGCTATGGCTCTTCTTCTGTCTGGACCTTGATATACAAGCAACATGAAGTTCTCTTTAATTTTGAATTGTTTTGAACATACTCAGCTTCAGTTATTATCTCATAGGCATTCTGGTACTTCAGAATTTTGGGTTTCTGTGGTTTTGAACTCCATTTTTGACTAAAGTTACTCAGTTTCTGGTGAGAGAACAGGAGGAGAATTCATTGTTGAGGATAGTCTCTCATCTCCCCTTACATCTTTCTCTTTTACTAGACATCACTGAGCATTCTAGAGATGATGTTCCCTGGAAATCAAAATAAAAACCAAAAACTCAAAGTATGTTTTCTACTGACAGAAACTTCCTCTGAATAAATTCCATGAACCGTAGATGTAAAATTATGCCTCCTTTGGGAACCATAGGATTGGCCTGACGTTAGTAATTGCTGTATTCCACATTGTTTTCTTTTGGTACAGATATGAAAGTAGTTCTGCATAGCAGGGAGAATGTTTGCTTGACTTCTTGGTTAGGACATCAGCTGCATTTAGCCTGTCATGGCACACACTGCCATCTTGGATTTGGTCTCTGAATTCCAGCTCTGTTATAAAGCTGGACTTACCAGAATGACCACCTAGTGTTCATTGAGAAGGTTCAGTAAGAGTTAAATGAAATATGTCCTTTAGTCAAATATGTGATTTTTTTCTTTAATGAGTAAGTGCATTTTTGAAAATTATTTGGCAACTGGGGATATTTCATTAACATGTAATAGGATTAATATTTAGTGAATCACTTTTGAAATACATGACAGATGTTTGGGGCTTTAGCAATTTTTCATTTGGCAGTAAGGAGTAGTTTTCAGAATTCTTAGTAACATCTTATATGAATACATTTTCATAAGGATGTAGATGTGTGTGCTGGAGATGAACACATGTATGTTCTTAATATTGTGTCTCCTTGGCTCCGTAAAATGTTGGAAATTTTTTTTCTTTTCTTTTTGTGTTATCAGTTTTTCCTTCCCAGACATTCTATAAAATATGTTTCTTTTTAAAGTTTGAGAGAATAAAGGGGGATTTTTTTTCCCTTGGAAATAGAAATATTTTCAGATATCACGGTAGCTTGTTGGAGATGATATGTTACTATAAAAGAGGATATAGGTATTGTATTAACTGGTGTCTTATTCTGAGCGTGAAAATTTTCACTTAGTTTATGATATTTTGTTTTATTAGAAATCTTTCAGTAAATCTCTTTGTTATGTTATGAGGCTCCTGTCATGGGTAGTATTCCCAGATGCCATCATTAAGACTGTGTTCTTTATCCCAGAATGACATCACTGAATACTCATTTAAGGACCAGTGTCCAGAATTCATTCTTCCTCCTTGCCCTATAGGGCAAGTCATTGAAAGCAAAGAGTGAAAGTATTAGTGGCTCAGTCATTTCCAATTCTTTGTGACCCCATGGACTGTAGCCTGCCAGGCTCCTCTGTTCATGGGATTTCCCAGGCAAGAATACTGGAGTGGATTGCCATGCCCTCCTCCAGATCCAGGGATTGCAGTCTGAGCCACCAGGAAGGCTAGGGCAAGTCTTTATCCACTATTAAGGGTCTGGTATTAGCTGTAGTTAATTTTAAGATGTGAAAGAGAAAAAACAGTGTTACTTGTTTGGTAATAAACTGAAAAGTATGGAAACAAAAATGTACATTGTATCTCAGGTCAACCTCTGTTTAACAGACATAGATGACTGTCGTACTCTTTCATTTTTGAAAGATTACAATTAAAATGAACACCAATTAGAGCAGTTGTCCTTGACAAAATGGAAGGGGTTTCAAAATTTATGATAATGCTGGAAGGTAAAGTCAAACAAATGTGAGGCAAGGGTCTCAGCCTTGGTCTGACTCAATTGGCAGTAATGTTTAGCTTCCCACTGGTTCTTTGTTGCCACATATTTACTAAGTGGATTTTTAAAATACTCATCAAACAAGAAATATCATGCATTAAGATTATATCCTAGATTACTTTTGTTTTATCTTTAGTATCATGAAATATTACAGATTAGTACATAATACGGGCTAGAGACTGCAGACACAACATGGTATTCTGTCTTAAAAGCTGTATTCATACTTTCTAATTATTAGTATATATAACCTTCTCAAAGCAAAGACTGTGATTATTTTGTATCCCTACTGTAGCAGTGTGTGATGAACAGGGGATGAAAGAAGGCCATTCTTCGTTTAGTCGTTCTGTGTCAGTGCTGAGTAAATATTTATTGAGCAAGTGCTGTGAGTCAGTCAAGGTGTTCAGTGTTGGTACCAACCTGTGTGATGCATGGTCCCTGCCCTTCTGGGTCTCCCAGTCTGGCAGGAGAGGCAAATGTGTGAATACCTAACCACAATCTGTTATTCAGTGGTATGTCCAGAGTGTTCTGAAGGCACACAGGTTGGGTTGAGGATAATTATTTCCCAGAACAAGTCACATTCAAGCTTGACTGGCTATTGATCCATCGTTTATAAATCAAAATATTGGCCATCCAGTAAAGGTCATGAGCCAGACACTGTGCCAGATGCTAAGGATATAGAGATGAACATGATATACTCTCTGCTCTCAGGACCAAGGATTTATAGAAGACAGGTATGTATACAGATGATTAAAATTCAACGAGGAGGGCTGTGAGTGGAATGCTATAGAGGGGGAAGAGAGAGACAGAAGAGGAGAGCCTCACTGGAAGGGGAAGAGAGGACCAGCAAAGACCATGTAGGAATGACCCTTGAGCTTAGGATGCGGGACTGGGAATTTAGTAAGCCAGTAGTGGGTGGGTTGGGGTCTGGTTTCATGCAGAGGAACCTGATCTATGAGAATGTGGGGCATGATAGGGAATCGTGTTCTTAGCAAAAGCAGTATGGCATGTGACAGAAGGTGAGGTAGGATTCAGGACATCTGATGGGTAATGCAGAGTCATTCAGGAGGGAATATATTAGTTAAACCATTTACCTGCAAGAAACGGAGACCCAACTACAATGGCACAGATATAGGAGTTTATATTCTCACATAAAAGAAACCAGGCAAACCTTCCAGGGATGGAGTAGCAGCTTTAACAAGCCCTCAGAGGTCCTGGCTGAGTCTCTCTTTGGCTCTGTTGTACCTGGCTTTCTTCTTGAAGGTGCTGCATGGCTCAAAGCAGCTGTTGGAGCATCAGCCATTGTTTTTGCACTAAAGAAGGCCGAGAAGCCAATGAGCGCACGTGCCCCATGCCTTTGCCTCAAGGTGTGTCAATCAGATTTGAATTTAGAAGGATTTCCCTGACAGAGGATGGAGAATTTGTTTGTTAGAGAACTGGCATTGCTTCCCTGGTGGGTCAGTGGTAAATAACCCTCCTGCCAGTATAGGAGATGCAAGTTCAATCCCTGGACCAGGAAGATCCCCTGGAGAAGGAATTGCAATCCACTCTAGTGTTCTTACCTGGGAAATCCCATGGACGGAGGAGGGCTACAGTCTATGGAGTCAAACTTGGTGACTGTAATGATGAAACTGGCATTAGATTGACAGAAAGAGGTACCTGTTAGCTTTTCTTTTTTCCTTTTTTAATATTTTCCATCACTGAAAGTCTTGAGTTGGTATAAATGATAGCTGGCTTCATCTGATCACTGGGTGAAGATGGGCTGTATCCCATGTGATTATTGCCTGTATTAACTCACTGGTGGTCTTTGATGTAGGCTTCTAGGGTCACCATGAATTTTCAGTGCATTTGAAATGAAGGGTAGAACTGAGTTATATCTCCTGTGATATCATTTTTTAGTAGACCTCCTACCTGGAAAAAAATATCATCATCTGCTTTTAAAATCATTTTTGCCCTTTGAATGGCCTTTGAGATAGCACTTATATCTTCTGGGCTTCCCTGGTGGCTCAGTGGTAAAGAATATGCCTGCCAATGCAGGAAATGCGGGTTCCATCTCTGGGTCAGGAAGATCCTCTAGAGAAGGAAATGGCAACACACTCTAGTCTTCTTGCCTGGGAAATCCCGTGGACAGAGGAGCCTGGTGGGTACAGTCCATGGAGTTGCAAAAAGTCAGACATTACTTAGGGGCTGAATGACAGCAATAACATATATCTTCCACTTCTCTTTATTTTATTTTGTCTAACATTTGAATTTTGGAGAAATAAACTAGAAAGCAGAGCTGTGTTCAGCTACTTTCTTTCCATTTAATCTCTCCTCCATTACATATTTAAAATAATTATCTGTAAAACTTTATGGTACTTCTGATTTATGTACTTGGTTACTGATAATATATAGGCACTTTCAGAACCACTTATTATTCTTGTAGTCCTTTTCCCTTAAAAGTTCATTATTGGAATTACACAGCTATTATTCACCTCCTGGGAATTTATGTCGTTTCTGCTACATTGTAATGGTATTGAGATCGAAAGATACATCAATAATCATATAGTAACTATTAATTTCCAAGTTCCTAACAGAAAGATATCCTGTCATAAAGAAAATACATACATTTGACCAGTGGTGAGAAATACTATTATTGCATTGTTTTTTTTGGACTAAAGGAACTCAGTTTTTAGAGTAGGTGTTTTTTTTTGTTTTTTTTTTTGTACCGTAAATGTGAAGTTGCTGGCTGCCTGCATGACAAAATGGATACCTAAGTTGTTTCCTGCTTAGGAGTATAAGTGCCATTACTGGGTTTGCATAACCTGACACATGAATCAGAATTCAGGGTGTACAGGAAATGACTTCTGTTGGAAAATGAAAAGCTCTTTTTTAAACAATGAGATAATCAAGTCTTATTGCTAGGCTGGATTTTTTTTTTTTCTCTGAATTCAGGAAGACTTTTATTTAAAAAAAATTAATTTCCTTATATTAATTGGAGGCTAATTACTTTACAATATTGTGGTGGTTTTTGCCATACATCAACATTTTGCATTCTATTAACCAGGCCTCAAGTTATTTTTGTCATCGGGGGAACTTGCTTCCTGTATCCTGTTTAAGCAGAAGGGGGCAGTAGAGAAATCAGTTGGAAAGTCAACAGCCTGGTTTGCTTCCTCCTGATAGAAGTGGTTGTGCCATATAAATATACGGAAAGGAAATGAAAGTTGAAATTAATCCCTTTTTTGTATTTAAGCCTAAAATTATTAGAAAAAAAATTAAAAGCATGATTTAGATTTCTTGTCGGTTTTAGCTTATATAGATGTTGCAAGGTAAAACAACATTTGTGGGGTTTGTTCTGAAATCTGATCAGAAAATGTAGAGTGTGTTATTTCATGCAGTTCTCATTTCAGTGAGGCTTGTTTTCTGCAAGATATCTTGTGTGTTTACAGAAAAGCAGATGCTCCAATGAGTTTTTGTGGTTTATTCTAATATGTTTATCCATTGGAGTTAGAGTTTCTAAGGAAAACCATTTCATTTCTTGCTAAAACAAAGGGGAATTTAATGGCACTTGACTAAATTTTGGTTTTGGAGTCAGAGATCTAATGTTTTGTTTTTGTTTTTTTTTAATTTACCTGCATAAATTTTTTCCCCCATTTGTTACAAGGAGTGAGGTCTAAGCTGACTGACTGTTTTCATGTCCTTGATCTTTGAAAATGTGTTACTAAATTAATTGAAGCAATACTGTTTTTCTGTAAAGAATGACCTAAGTCTTGCAGATGGCCTGGCTAACTAGTTTTATTTACTGTGTATGAAAGCTATTCTGTTTCTCATTAATATTTGATATTTTCCCCCTATGATTAAAGACATAGTAAAACAGCAGAGCTAAGGGCTTCTGTCTAAAAGCCAATCTGGTATTTTGATGTATTCTGCATTAAAGAACAATGTCTAATGCTTAACAAGTAGCTAGTACTTCTTTCAATGGTTTACAAGTGAAAAGAAGAATCATAAAGTTTTATTGGATCTCCCTCTGCAAGAGAACCAATGAAGATAAAGGTGCAGTTCTGTTCTGCAATCTATTACGTGTGTTTGTTTTTATATTGTGGTAAATTTAGCCTATTGATTTCTTTGTTATAGCCCTATTTTAGAGGATAAACTATGAAGAAAATGGCCTCAGTGTGATTTACGAAGTGAGAAATGTTAGTTTTGCTCTAAAGGTTAGGATGTGTACCATGGCCTAGTGTCTAGCAGAAACTGTGTGTGTGTGTGTGTGTGTGTGTGCGTGCGCGCACGCGTGTGCTTACCACACAAGGGCTTTACACATAGGGTTAAAGTTCATTCTTACTAAAAGCACTTAGTGGCTCATCTGGTCCATTACCTCTTGATCTCAGTCCTTCTCATACTCTCCCTATGTGGAAGGTGTCATATGGTAAGTGCTAATTGTACAGAAGTAATGGAGTAGGAAATGGCAACCCACTGCATTTTTCTTGCCTGGGAAATCCTCTGGACAGAAGAGCCTGGCAGGATAGAGTCCACACGTTCACAAAGAGTCAGATACAACTGGGCAACTGAGCGCAGCACAGCAGAAGCAATGGTTAGTCTCGGTGAAATGACCAAGGCAAGACTGTCTGAGTCCTCTGTCCAATGCCCTAAGAATCTTGAGGTTTTCTTCTCTGGCTGATGGGAGCAAGTTTTTGACTCTGTTACCTCTAATTCCTTCAGGTGGTCTGTCCCCACGCTAGGGTAATGTCCTCATGTGCCCGTGCTGGTCAGTGGTCTGTTGAGTACTTAAGGGTGAGCACTCGCAGATTTGTAGAGTTTCCACTGTGCAGTTCTTTCCTCTCTGGCATTCTGAGCTGTGAGGTCTAGCCCTGTAGGTCTCTGTGTACTCAGCTTCATCATCTTAACTCAGGAAACCCACCAGGCTTCCCTCTCCCACGCCATAACTCTCTGCAGTGAACTGGGGTCACCTTTTTGTTCATTTCCCATCTGTCAGTGATCCCTGGTCTTTGTCTCGTGATGTTCAGTGTCATGAAAACCTTTTTTTTTTTCTTATTTTTCATATACCTTATCCAGGTTGTTTCATGTGGAAGGGTAGATCCAATTCTTATTACTCCCATTGGGCTGGTAGCTGAAGTGTCTGTATCTAAATTCTCAATGCTATCCCCTGTCAGAGGCCATCTGAACGTAGTGATTTTCTCTCTTCTTGATATTGGAGTTCTGTAAGTAGTGGTTTAAGGTTTAAGTTATAGGTCCCACCATGGAAATCTATGCAGCATCTCTAAGAAGTCCCATTCCTGTGCTGCCTGCTGGACTTCTCTTCCTTTTGTGGATTCCTAAGCAGGTTTACAGGGAGTGCCAAGAGCCACATCTCTGCCTGTTGACTGTGAGTCAACATGGAGTGGACAGTCTCAAAAGGAGCAGAATGAGGTGGTCATTTCTAGGCAAATGCGTTTATTACTCCCACAGCCTCTTTTTCAAAGGTTCAAGGATGAGATTGTAAGTTGCCATAGTTTAAAGTCTCTCTGTGTGATGCAGGTACGGAAGATACAGGATGAGTGAGAAGCAGATGTCCTAGCCCATGGGGAACTCTGTCTATGAGAGAAAAAATATGCAGATGGAAAACTCTAATACAATGTGATAAGCTGTGGCTTTCATATTTAAAGACCTAGGCACCAGAGACAGTCTCTGTCATTCCCATTTTAACACAGGCTGAACAATACTGTTCTGGTGCTTTTGTGTACTTCGGATTTCTGGTGGAAAAAAAAAAATTACCTGTTTTATCATTTATCAACAAACCATCAAAGAGCAAAAAAAAAAAAAAATTTTTTTTTTGAAACATTTCTTCTTGCTAAGATTATCTCCAGGTGACACTTTTTATCACTTTACTAATTTGTAGTCACCTACATAGAATTTGCTGTTTGTTTATGTAATTTTTCAGATCGGTGATACGTTTTATTCTGTTTACCATGTGGAGAGCATGTCTAAGCCTTGATCTTTAAAATATGTATTCCCTTTGGCAGCAATTCTAGTGGAAAAAATAGGATTGTCTCTTTTTATTAAATCTCTTCTATCTTTTTTATAAAACAACTATAAGATGTTTGGTCTTCATTGGTATTTTAACTTGTGCTTTAAGAAGCAGAATTATTTCTGTAAAAATATATTACAGAAGCATTGCTATTCTCCAAGATGTTATTAAATGAAATAATTTCATTTCTAGGTATATTTGCAAAAGTTCATTAGCTGGTTTTTAATTTTCTTTGTTTTATCTTTTGATACCAATCAAGATATTACTTCTCAAAGCTTAGATTTTCAAAGCACACATAATCCACGTTTTTCAGCCACCTTGTCTTATGTAGCACATGAAAGAAGAAATACTGGAGCTATTTAGCTCTGATCCTTTTCTTGGTAGCCATCTATGTGAATTGTCAGTGGCTTCTCTTAAAGAAACCTAATTAATTTTCACCTGTTTAGGAGACTCTAGTAAAGAACTGATTTGGGAGAAACAAAGTAATCTAGTAGTACACTCATTGTAGAACCAAAAATTTAACATAGATTTATTAGAACATTTTGGCCAGTTTTACATTTCTTCCAAAGTGGACCAATTTTGAATTTTTTCACAACAGTCAGTGAAAATCTTAAAGAAAACAGCTCAAATTTTGACAACAATAAGGAAATGAGGTTTAACTCTTCTCTCTGTCTGATAATTTAGGGAGCATCAGTAGTATTAGCACCTGGATTCTTTTAACTAGGAAAAACATAAGTTGTCTTCTTTGGGGGGTTGAACTTTGTTAATGATTTATTAAGAGGGAGTATGAAACCTCCAGACATATTTCTATCACATGAATACCTTGCTCAAATACCATGTTGTACCCAAGTGTTATGCTGGGTGAGGGTTTTCAGTAAAACAATTTTTTAATGTCATTTCTGTTGTATTTTGGTTGTTTCTCTTTGTGAGAGGATGTGGTGATTTATCTCATGGGCAGTGAAAGAGAAAACATCCTAATGAAAGGGTCTATCCTAAATTAGTATTTGAAGAATATCTAAAATCATAGCATCTTCATTTTCACAGCTTAGAATCCTTATGTGGAATTGTAGTAGTTTAGAATTAGATAAGACCTAAGAGATGATCTGATTGGACTCTTACTTTACAGATGAAGAGATTGAGTTCCCCCGAGCTTAACTGACTTGTCAAAGGCAACAAATCTAGAGACTAAGCTAAGACAGAGCCTGACTTCTGACTTCTAGATCCATGACCTTCCCTCACTGGAATTTGCAGTTTCTGTTTATTTGCTGCTGAGGTCTGCCACTTCTGCGAGTCTGTCTACCCTGGAGTTAGGTGTGCATTGCTGAATGAGAAATATCTTGGCTATGTGTCCTATTGAGGCTGCGTTTGGAGCTCTGATTGTATTAACGTATCACCATGCCTTGTTTGGTCTCCTAGTCCTACTCTTCTCCTAAGAATTCTGCCTTCCTGTAGCATTTAATGGGGAGTCCTGGGACCTTGGAAGAAAGGCTTCCCTGCACCCTTGCCCAAGTCTCTGCTTCCTCCTTCGTGCTCCCACATGGCAAATTGACAGCCTCACTCTGAGGCCTGGCCTCTTCTCACCTGATTGGCTCCCTGGCATGCATCTGCAGCCCCAGGAGAAATTTATTTTAGTGAAACAAACAAACTTGGAGACCAGGGTATCTGTAATCAGTGATTTGGTTGCGAGTAAGAATTCGGTCAGAGACCTCTATTCTTGTTTTGTTGAGAGCTGACTATATGAGACTGTTGATGAAACCTGTTTGGTTTGGTTTGGTTTGGTTTGGTATAGGTTAATAACTTTCCTGGAGGCAAGCAAGCAATGTTTTCTTGACCATACAAAGATTTGAGCTGCAGAGAGATTTTTTTCAATCATCTTCTTAGGATACATTACATTTATTATTTTTTTTTAATAAAATCTGACCTTAAGCTTAAAAATAAGTTTGTCAGAAGCCAGTCTTATTTTCCCTTGAGCTAACTTCAAACCTCAAATGACTTGCAAGCTGCAAGGTGAGTGCAGTGGAGCCAGCCTTAGAGGCGGATGCAGTGAATGGTAAAGAATCCATTTATAAAAAGCCTCCCATTCTGGCTCTTTCCAGGGCTATAACAGTATTTCTTTATCAGGCCCAGGATAATTTTATCTTTGTAACATGGTACAGTACCAGCCTAATAGGTAGTAATTTCCTTTATTAGACTTGTATTGAGGATGGATTAGTAATTCTGCTGGTTCATTCATCAGATATTTATCAAATATACTCTTTGTATCACATATTGTGCTAGGTTCTGGCAGACGATTAAGAAATGGTCCTTTTCTAGGAAGAAAAAAGACAAATAAAATCACACCAGTACACTGAATACAGTTCTGTGACATATGTAGAGTATTATAGCTGCACAGGGCCAGATGTTAAGCCTTCCTGGAGACTTCCCAAGAAGGCTACACTGAAGGCAGTGTGTTAGAAGAAAGAGAAAAGAGCTCATTGGTCAAGGACAAGGGGAAGAGGCCTTCTAAGGAGAGGGAACAGTGGTATGGAGCAGTGGCGTCTTGATAGTCCTGGGGTCAGTGCTGAGTTCAGTCTGACTGCTTCAGTGTTAGCTTGCTTGGGGGCGGGATAAAGTGAGTATTTGCTTTGCTGGTTGGACTGAGCTATACCAGTTAGTTTGAACTTCATCTTCTGCCCATCAGAAACTTAGAGGTTTTATTAATAAACAAGGGAGTAGGGCTTACCTGGTGGCTCAGTGGTAAAGAATCCGCTGGCCAATGTAAGGAGACCGGGGTTGGATCCCTGATCTCAGAAGATCCCACATGCGGCAGAGCCACTTAGCCACGGCTAAGAGGCGTCAATTACTGAGCCTGTGCTCTGGAGCCTGGGAGCCACAAGTACCAGAAAGCCCATGCACCCTAGAGCCTGTGCTCCCCAACAAGAGAAGCCACCACAATGAAAGCCCATGCACTGCAACTAGAGAGTTGCCCCCACTCAGCGAAGCTTTGAGAAAGCCTGTGTGCATCAGTGAAGACCCAGGGTAGCCAAAAATAAATAAATAAAAATTGTATATAGAAAAAGAAAGGGAGTAGAATCAGATTCTTGTTTGTGGAAAATATTTTAGTAGCTAACTAGTAAATAATGAACAAGTGGATGCTGGAAGTGAGGACCCAGATTAAGAACCGTTTGTAGCAGAAGGTCTAGGCTATGTATTAAGAAGCAGGCGGCAATATGACTCAGCAATACCACTCCTGGGCATACACACTGAGGAAACCAGATCTGAAAGAGACACGTGCACCCCAATGTTCATCGCAGCACTGTTTATAATAGCCAGGACATGGAAGCAACCTAGATGCCCATCAGCAGACGAATGGATAAGGAAGCTATGGTACATGTACACCATGGAATATTACTCAGCCATTAAAAAGAATTCATTTGAATCAGTTCTAATGAGATGGATGAAACTGGAGCCCATTATACAGAGTGAAGTAAGCCAGAAAGATAAAGATCATTACAGCATACTAACACATATATATGGAATTTAGAAAGATGGTAATGATAACCCTATATGCAAAACAGAAAAAGAGACACAGATGTACAGAACAGACTTTTGGACTCTGTGGGAGAAGGCGACGGTGGGATGTTTCGAGAGAACAGCATGTATATTATCTATGGTGAAACAGATCACCAGCCCAGGTGGGATGCATGAGACAAGTGCTCGGGCCTGGTGCACTGGGAAGACCCAGAGGAATCGGGTGGAGAGGGAGGTGGGAGGGGGGATCGGGATGGGGGAATACATGTAACTCCATGGCTGATTCATGTCAATGTATGACAAAACCCACTGCAATGTTGTGAAGTAATTAGCCTCCAACTAATAAAAATAATTGAAAAAAAAAAAGAAGCAGGCAGCGGCTATGATGTCTGAACCAGTTTGGATGACATTTTTTAGGTGGATCCAGAACTCAGTAAAACAAAGAATTTAGAAGAGGGTGAACTTTAGGACTGGATTAATGTTGATGGCATTGATTATGGGAGGGCATAATCTGCTTGTTGAGATTGTAACTAAGGTTATTTTCTGGGATTCCTGCATTCATAGCTACCCTGTGACCCTCCCTCGCATAGCTCTTGCTCTGTTCGTATTGTCATGGTCAGTTATTTCTCTGGAGCATAAACTGTTTGAGGTCAGGGGCTAGTTTTATTTTGTCGTTGCTGTTGTTACCCCTACTCCTTGGCACAGCGTTAGGTATGTACTAATAGTACTGGGTTTCCCTGGTAGTCAGTCCATAAAGAATCCACCTGTAGTGCAGAAGACCTGGCTTCAATCCCTGAGTCAGGAAGATCCCCTGGAGAAGGAAATGGCAACCCATTCCCGTATTCTTGCCTGGAGAATCCCTGCGGACAGAGGAGCCTGGTGGGCTACAGTCTGTGGGTTTGCAAAGAATCGGCCACTACTGAGCGACTAAGCACATAAGCACAATAGTAGGTGCTTAGTAAGCACTTCAGTGTTTTGATGAGGCATCAGCCACCTATGTAAGGAATTAATCTATTGAATTCTTCCTTTACCCAAGATTTTTGCTTTGTGTCAGAAACAAGACTAGCTAGTTCTAAAAGTCAGTTATAATTTTCAGTGTATGAGCAAGTTTCTCTGGGCTTTCTGTTTTCCAGAAACTGCCCAGGCTTAGATCTGACCGTTTCCTTGATGACAACTGATGGAAGTTCTTATTGTTGAGAGATTACATGATGAAGTGGGTGCATGTACTGGGATCCAGGGCAGGCAACCCCAAAATGTACTTCAATGGCATATTGATTATTTTGAGTTGAAGTTCCTTACAAAGCAACCTATGTAAAAGGGACACTCTGACCCTCCTTCTGTGACTCCCTGAAGTCAGTACATAAATCTGTCATGTGAAAGGTACTCTCTGGGCATCTGAAGGCAGAAGGATATCCCTTATTGCTAAATTTAGGAAATCTTGGGCCAAGAAGCCTGTATAAACAAATCTGTTACTTCTTTAATTTACTGCCCCAAGCCCAAACTCTGTTTAGATCCTTCACTAAGTAAGCATTCAAAGCCTAACTTTCTTTGTCCTGTTGATTGGTCACAAATGTGTTTGTTGTTTCTTTGCCTAAAAAAGTGTAAAACCTGCCTGCTTTGGTGACTTCTTAGGTCCCATTTCTAATGAGACCTGTGTACACATGAGATAAAATTTGTTTCTCTTCTGGTCATCTGTACTGTGTCAAATTTATTATTAGTTCAATCACAAGAACTCAAGGAAAGGGAGGGTAGGGTTCCTTCTCCCTGAAATATATATATATGTTAATATATACATATGTATTTTTTCATATTAACACTGGCTACTTGAAACTATGGCTCTGTGATATAAACAGTAATTCTTTTCTAGATTTGTTTATTTGGGAGTTCTCTTTTTTGAAAAATACTCTCGTGTTTATGGTCTTCAGTTAAATACACTTATAATTGGTGTAGGGGGTTCCCATGGCATGGCCACAGCTGGAGGTCTGGTGGGCTTTTGTAAATGGCATTTGGAAGAATGATTAGTTTGCCAAAGCATTAGCAGTCTTTTGTGTTGTTTCCATCTGTTTCTTGTCCAAAGAGACAAGTGTTGGAATTTTATTTATTTAATGAACTTTGTTTGAGTTAGCTAATTTTCCCACTGCCCAGAATTCTTGAGGGAAGTTGTGAGCATTTATCACAAGGAATTACTCTATTCAGTTCTTGCTCAGCAGCACAGAGGCAGGGGGTATCACTTTTATGGCCATCAAACACCTGATGTTTTGATTTTTTCTGTGATTAAGTTATAAAGAAGAAATTGTGAACTTGCTTGGTTCTTGTATTTAGTAAAATTTTATTTAATCATAGTTGATTTATAATCCTGTATTAATTTCTACTGTACAGCACAGTAATTTGGTTATACATACATAACCATTCTTTTTCATATTCTTTTCCATTATGGTTTATCAAAGGACAAGGATACTGAATATAGTTCCCTGTGCTATACAGTTCAGTTCAGTTCAGTCGCTCAGTCGTGTCCAACTCTTTGCGGCCCCATGAATTGCAGCACGCCAGGCCTCCCAGTCCATCACCAAGTCCCGGAGTTTACTCAAACTCATGTCCATCGAGTCAGTGATGCCTTCCAGCCATCTCATCCTCTGTCGTCCCCTCCTCCTCCTGCCCCCAATCCCTCCCAGCATCAGGGTCCTTTCCAATGAGTCAACTCTTCGCATGAGGTGGCCAAAGTATTGGAGTTTCAGCTTCAGCATCAGTCCTTCCAGTGAACACCCAGGACTGATCTCCTTTAGGATGGACTGGTTGGATCTCCTTGCAGTCCAAGGGACTCTCAAGAGTCTTCTCCAACACCACAGTTCAAAAGCATCAATTTTTTGGCACTCAGCTTTCTTTATAGTCCAACTCTCACATCCATACATGACCACTGGAAAAACCATAGCTTTGACTAGATGGACCTTTGTTGACAAAGTAATGATTCTGCTTTTTAATATGCTATCTAGGTTGGTCATAACTTTCCTTCCAAGGAGTAAGTGTCTTTTAATTTCATTGCTGCAGTCACCATCTGCAGTGATTTTGGAGCACCAAAAAATAAAGTCAGCCACTGTTCCCACTGTTTCCCCATCTATTTGCCATGAAGTGGTGGGACCGGATGCCATGATCTTAGTTTTCTGAATGTTTATCCATCCCCAGTTTGTATCTGCTAATCCCAAACTCACAATCCATCTCGTCCCCACCCCAGCCTCCCCCCTTGGCAAGGTCCATATTTTAAAAGTACAATTCAGCAGTGCAATAAGTTGTTTCTGTTTTTAGTTTCTTTTCTAAAGAAGGGAAAAATAGATATATTTACATTTCTAAAGTTTTCTCATCTAGAACTTGTTCTGTGCCTAGGTCTTGCATTACTTTTTCTAATTTCACATTCACAGCAACCCTACTTGAGCACTGTTGTTATCCTCACCTTACTGTTAGGAACAATGTTTCAGAAAGCTCACAAAATCTACAAAGCTCCCTTAACAGTCAGTTATCAGAGGTTGTTTCAAACCCAAGTCTTGGCCATGAGGGGGGAAGCTTATCTCAGAAGCTTGTGAGATAAGCCTCTGTCCCCACAGCTCTGATGGGCTTGGAGGCTTTCACATGCAGACAAAATTGTTGGACATGGAAGCTGAAAGACTTGACCTCCTTTGGAAGAGGCGGTCACAGTTGTGCTGTGAAAATCAACAAGAGGGGGACATTTCAACTCTTTCTTGGTAACCATGGAAATCGTATATAAATTATGGCACCTGGCGTACTAGGACTACACATTTTAAGAAATTAATAGTCTTTTGTCTTCTTTCTGTTAGTATGATGTAGGGTGATGTAACTGCTGGTGAGCTGCTTGGAAGGAGTAGTTTTACTTCCTTGGTTGTTTAAAAATTGTGATAATTTTTGTACTCTCATTGTGAAATGGATGAGTTCAGAAAAACAGTTTGGAGAATATCTGTATTAAACCAAAGCATAAGCGATTTCACCTGCCATAAATTTAATTCCTGGCTTTGGCTTTAGACCCCAGAAATCTTCAATGAGATATTTTGTTGCATGCTAATAACCTTAGGGATTTTATCTGCTGCTGTTGTGGCCCTTTGAGAAGGATTCTCCCATTGCAGAGGGTGCCTAAATATAATGAATGGCAAGAAGTATTGGGAATATTTCTGAGTGCTTAAACCCATCTGAGGTTTATTAATTTTCCGGATATGGGTTAACATGGTTCCATGAATAGGCACAAGGCCTAGAGAGTAGGATTAGGAAGGTTTCCAGGGGCTCTGAACTCTTGTCAAGCAAAACTGGCATGCTCGGCAGCTAAGTCAACTGAATAGGGAAAAGACTTTGAAAATGCTTTATCTCACTGCATAATGTCTGTAAATTTTATTCAATTAATTTACAGCTGCAGGGCTCATGAGGCTGAAATTAAAGTTTTGTGAAGTTTCGATAAGAAGGTAGCCAAACAAGTTGGATGAGCTGTGGATGCTTTGGAAATGAGTTGGCAGTCATGCAAAAACCAGAGGTTTGAATTTCAGGAAGCGTGTTGGCTCCCACAGTGCCCGTTTGATTCTCCGTGGAAAACACGTATTTCCCACCTATCATTTCATGCATCTTTTCTCTCTCTTGTGTCTTCTTCAAGCTAACCTCTAACAGCAAAAGATGCATCTTTGATAGTTAAGTCTTATTAGCCCAGTGTTCTCAGGAAGCCTGTTTTATTAGTGGAAATCAGTGGGAATCTTTCTTTCTACACTCTCACCCTTTGCTCTTTAATCTTTCTTTTCAGGTTGTGGGCATTTTAAGGTAGTCTTTCTCTCATTAAAGGTTTAGGTGGCAGATGTTCCTTTGCTTGGAGTTCATGTCTGTCAGTGGCCGGAGGATCACAGATAAGGATACACAACACAGGTGTTCACATTAAGTGATATTAAATAGGCAGAAGTCCTCAAAATAACATTGACCACTGTTAAATATTAGTATTCTTTAGTGACATGTTGCCATAAAACTCAGCAGGAAAATTTCATGTGACTAAATTGGATTTAATGTCTGTATTCGTATCCAATTCTTGTGACCCCATGGACTGTAGCCCATCAAGCTCCTCTTTTCTTGGAATTCTCCAGGCAAGAATATACTGGAGGTGGGTTTTTAGTCCCTTCTCCAGGGGATCTTCCCGACCCAGGGATTGAACATGGGTCTCCTGCATTGCAGGTAGATTCTTTACCATCTGAACCACCAAGGAAGCACCAAACAGGATTTAGTAACTTATTTAAAAAGTCATTTTGGAAGCTCTCTCTGAAGAGGAAAGGAGGACATGAGGATTGGGGAAATACATAGAGGTGGCTTCAGCTGTGTCTGTATTATTTTATGTCATGGGAGAAAAAGGTTTCAAGCAAATATGGAAGGTGAGTGTGAAGACATTAGTTGTGGTACTTGGGACATTGTTATATTATTGTCTTTGGTGGTGTTTTCCAAACTATCTCTGACTGAAAGACCATGTTTTTCTTTTCACTTTCAATCTATCACGAATGATATGCACACCTGTTGGGCCATGACTAGCCTGTAAGTCTTGTCATCCATGCCACTTACCATGTAAATTCAATGAGATCCAGCCGGTACCTTAAGACAAACCCACGGATGGTATATGTGTCATCCTTGTCAAGTTGCTATAAACATTTCTAGGTGATTATTCTTTATTTTGGTTCTATCTCACGGTAGACCCATAACTGTATTCCTGGCCAGTGGCACACGCTGGGGTTTATATGCCAGAAATATTTCATAATAAAAGTGTTTAAATCATTTTGGAAATATTTCCGTTTTCCAAATATTTCACATTAGCTGATTTACCTGTTCTGTATGTTTGACCCCAAAGTGGGCCATTCTTTTATTCCACAAGTTTGTCTTAATCTTGGAGCTCTGATAGGTGCCCCTAAAAATGCAACGATGAATAGACATTGTTCCTGCCTTTGAGAATTTGCTATGTAATGAAGATGGCTTGGTTCAACTTTTTTTTTTTTCTTGAGCACTTGTTTTGCCCTAGGCTTTATCTTAGGTAGTGAATATTCAAAGATATGTAATTCACACTTTTTTTTTTTTGTCATGGAGTTTCCCTTTTATAGTAGAGATAGATCCAGTATTTTGTGTTTCATACAGTTGTCTAAACTAAATGCTATGGAAAGCCTGAAATAGTCATGATTTGTAACGCGGGCATGTCGGAAAGTTTTATGGAGGAGAAGCTTATTTGAACTGGATCTTCCAAAAGGATGAGTAGAGATTTTTCAGTGACAAAGGGATAAAGTCAAAGGAACTGCGTGAGCAAAGCTAGAGAGCTGTGGCAGATCATAGCTTGATGAGAAGTGCTCAGTGATTGGCAGATGGATGTGAGTCTAGAATGTACCAAGACAGGTGAGGTTAGAAAGGTAGAGTGGAGCAAGGTGGTATTGGGGCCTGGACTTTCAGGCTAAGAAGTTTACATTTTTTTCTTGATCACATGAGATGATTTTAAGGCATGATCAGATTTCCGGTAGGGCCCAGATAGTATAAAGAGTTATTCAGAGGAGAGGCTAGAGGAGGGGAGACTCTTGTAGGGAGTTTGTTAAAATAGTCTGAGTGGGAGGTGATAAAGACCTGGCTCTGGGAGTTTAGAAGAGGGAATCAGCCTAAGGACCATTTCTGAGCTGAAAGTGAAGGTGTGGGATACAGGGAGAGAGACTAGGTGAGGGTCCAGACCTCCTTCACATAGATAAATGGAATCACAGAGGGACGCATTTTTCCATGGAGGAAAATACCGATGATTTTTGCAGCAAAGAGGAGAGAGCATAGAAATATCACTTTCAATGATCCCAATAGTCTCAAAATAATTGAAGTTATTTCAGGAATGGAAGAAGCAATGTAAAAGTTGAAATAGAGGACAAAGGAAAAAATACGGATTTGCCCTAGGGAATGTAGTAGTAGGACCTTCTTTATTAAATAGCAGCTAGGATGGTTGACTTTCATTTTCTGATAAAGATCTTTAGCTCTCACTTTTGAACTCCACATGTTCATTCATTCTTCAATATTAATTGAAGGCTACCTCATGAGAAGCATTGGATTATGAGCTGGAGATATAAATGTTAAGTTGTAAGCCCTGCC
This sequence comes from Cervus canadensis, assembly GCF_019320065.1. NCBI lineage: Eukaryota > Metazoa > Chordata > Mammalia > Artiodactyla > Cervidae > Cervus > Cervus canadensis. Next base: position 47,800,349 of record NC_057398.1, on the reverse strand, counting down.
CTAAAGGAGCTAAATATAGGGACAGCAATATGGGTCTGGGTAGGTAGGTTAGTAATAGGAAGGATAGCTTCCCAGGTGGCACTAGTGTTAAAGAATCTGCCTGCCAGTGTAGAAGATGCCAGAGACTCAGGTTTATCCCTGGGTTGGGGATGCCCTCTGCAGAAGGAAATGGCAACCCATTCCAGTGTTATTGCCTGGGAAATTCCATGGATAGAGGACCCTGGCAGGCTACAGTTCATAGGGCCACACAGAGTCGGACCGACTAGGTGACTAAGCACACGTGGGTTATAGGAGGGATGGTTGATCTTGCTAATAAGACTGAGGGCCATGAAAGCATTGGAAGAGATAAGTTTTGAGAATAGTCTTAAGAGATGAGTACATGTTAGGTGAAAGAAAGTAAGAGGGACTTTTCAAGAGAGGGGAGTGGAGAGGTTAAAGGGAGAGGTGGGTGGGGCCCAGATTCTTGAAGGCCCAGTATGGCATGGGAGAATTTATGGTCAGATGAAGAACCTTTGAAAGGTTTCATTGGAGGAGTTAACTGAACAAATTTAGGTTTAGATAGATTATGCTGGCCGCTGTGGAGAGCAGGTTATAAGTTCTACCCTGCAAGGGCAGAATCAGGGAGACTAGCTGGGAACCACTGCACTAGCTCAAGTGAGAAATGAGCAGGATCTGAACGAGATAGGCAATATCAGGGATAGAATGAGGAGTAATATAAGAAATAGAAGGAGACATAGAGGTTGATTCAGGTCGGAAAATGAGAGAAAGGGAAGGCACGTAAGAAGGCACAGGTTCAAATTTGAACTACTTAAGTGGTGGGACCACCACTAAGAGCCTGGGGCAACCATACTGGGGAGAAATTTGATGAGTTCAGCCTTAGACTATATGAGACACCTGGAGATGTCTGGCAGGTAGCTAAATGTTCATGTGCAGAGAGAGGACTATGGAGAAATTGAAGCTGGCATGGATTTGGGGGAAGTCCTGACATGTAAAAATAGATAGTTACAACTGATAATGGAGGAGTTTGCATTCATAGGGCTAAAAGAAAATCAAAGTTACACTTTTTCACCCTTTGGTTCAAATTTACAGGGAATTGACCTCAGAGGACAAAAGAAGCCAATTCAAATGCAACTGCTGATATTTATTTTTTGCTTATCTAAACAAAGACAAGTGAAAAGATACTGAAGGACAAAAGAGGGGAATCTTTTCTTTCCTTGGATTGTATAGTTAGAGAAATTTTGAAAAATGTTAACATGAGATAATTTGAGAACAGGTACAATATATTAACATAAGATGGTGCTAGTGGTAAACCTACCTGCTAGTGCAGGAGACATAAGAGATGCAGGTTGCGCCCCTGGGTTGGGAAGATCCCCGGAAGAGGAAATGGCAACCCACTCCAGTATTCTTGCCTGGAGAATCCCAAGGACAGAGGAGCCTGGTGAGCTACAGTCCATGGGGTCCCAAAGAGTTAGACACAACTGAAGTGAGTTAGCACACACATATACATAAAATATCATTATAAAATTTATATAAGCCATATTTTTAAAATATGAAAAGATAAAGTTATAAACTAAGCATTTAAGTACTGTGATGATTTAGAATAAGTTAAAAATACTGTCAGTTCTGGGAGACAGTGAAGGACAAGGAAGCCTGGTGTGCTGCATGCAGTCCATGAGGTGGAAAGAGTTGGACACGACTTAGCGGCTGAACAGCAACAAAAATGCCTCAAAGTAGCAGTTAATGAGGGAAATTTCCTGCAAGTTTGTAGAATGTGTGCGTGGAGATTGGCAGAAATTTAAGGAGCCAATTTTGTGCCAGATACTGTGTTGTAAGAGGTAGGGGTAAATAGGCAGAGTTTGGTAACATTTTTTAAAAGATAATACCCTATCTTCACTAAACCATTGATATGAATGTGATACTGCAGTATTTGTTCCTGTTTGCTGATGTTAGCTCTCAATTGGAAAACATAGGGATGTACTAGCATTGCAATTCTTTCTTGTCTAACAGTCAAATCTTAAATTTGGCTGCCTCTGATTAGAGGTATAATTCTAAGCAGAACCAACCCTAGCATCTCAAGAAGTAGTTGACAGAACTTCATATATTACAAGCTTCTTAGTCCATAAAAAATAATAGAATAGATATAGGGTGGATAGCAACAAGAATCTACTAACATAAGGAACTACACTAAATATTCTGGATAAACCATAATGAAAATAATATATAAAAGGATATATATATGTCTGTGTGTGTATAACTGAAGCACTATGCTGTATAGCAGAAATTTATACAGCAATGTAAGTCAGCTCTGTTTCAACTAAAAAACCAAAGTGTTATTACTAACATATTCATTGAAGTAAGTTTTAGCAATTTATCTGATTTCTGGAAGAGACTGAAAATTAATAATTCCTTTGCTTCAATATAGTGATCTATAACTGTAAGTTAAGCAGTAGTTTTTATTGATCTTGTTTTAATTTGTTTTCTAAATGATAATATCTGTAAGACTTCATGGGGGAAAAGGTACATAGAAATTCGATTCACAGGAGTCTGTATAACATTGTAAGCAAAGAAGTTTTGGGTAGCTGTGGATCCTTCTCTGCAGATTGAGTCACTCTCTCGGATTTGAGGTTACTCACAGATGCAAAGAAATTCAAGTCCAAGGAAAGGGGACGTGGCTGAGCTGACCTGTGAACAGTTCAGTGGGTGGGTGTCTTCTGTCTTGAGAAGGTAGCACACCCTGAATTTTGAAGCAGACCGCAGGGTGTGCTCGTTGGTCCCTTGAGCCAGGCTTGTCCAGTCCTCAGAGGCAGCAAGCAGACTGGGAGGTGGGGAGATGAGGGTTGCAGGCAGATTTTACAGACAGTGAGTGTTAGAGTGGGATTGACATTGGCAGAGCTTGTCTGTGTAGTGCTTGCCCATCGGAGCAGTCTGCAGACATCTGAGTGACTCATGACGGGGGTGACTTTACTCATCACATTAGCAGGTGCCACAGCTCCCACTTGACATGTGCCTTATGATTTCTTCAGTACCAACCTGGCTTTTTCATGCAAATGTATTCTCTGTTAATCAACATTTCTGCACTGTCTGTTGAGGGTCTACAAAAAGGTTATGCTAATCTAAACAATTAGGCTGGGTGATGTATTAGGTAAATGTAACCTCATGTATCCCAAAGATGAAGACATTTCTGATTTTTTTTTAATTAACTGGAAAAAAACTCCAGCTTTTCTGTTCTATTGGCATGAAAAATTATGAGCTGCTTATATTTGTTGGACTGTCCATAAATACTTACTAGGCATTGTGCTGTTAATGGTCATTTAATGATTTAATCAGAAAGGGCTGGCTTTAGATTTCTGATGAGGTAATGAGAATTGGCATTTAACAAGTTAATTGGAACTGGAAAGAGCTATTAAAAGGCCATGAGAAGGTCTTTCATGAAACTCTTGAATCTGCTTCAGTCTGAAGAACTTATTAAATTATGCTAAGGGTGTTTTTCCTTTCACTTTAAATCACCCATTAGGATCATCTAATCAACTTCTTGAATGTTGCTGCAGATGAAATTATTATTAACATCATAATTGTTGGAATTTATATTTTTTCCCCTCCAGTTGTCAGTGAATCAGTGTATAATAGACAATAGTCTTTCATAGCCACACTGAGACCAAACCAGAATCATTTTTAGGTGTCTTTTTTTTTTAATACATCTTTTTGAGTTTAAACTTTATTATTGTGGATATTGGTGACAGTTTTTAGTGCTCAGTTTCAGTAATTGCTTCATTGTTTCTTGCAGACATCATTCTGTTTTTTGAACAGGCAGCTTTGCTGGAGTCATACGTTGCCCATAGATCAGTTCATTGTCAACACAGAGGCAGATGGAAAGATGAGGTGGTTGAATTTTGCTAGCCCTTTACCAATAACTCAGAGAAAGCTGTTTATTTCACAGCCAACCATGGGACTGAATGATTGTTTGTGTCCAAATAAAGATCAAATTGAACTTTCCTCAAATTATTCCGAGGAAATCACTTGCCTGTTCGACTCAAGGATATTAATAATAAGGACTACTATGTGCTGAAATCTTAAATACTTGTTTTGGACCTAGATTCACAGTTTGAGCCTCTGTCAACACTTTTTCGAGACACTTTACCAAACAATGAATGGTGAATATGGATTCTCTTTTGCATCAATAAAGAGCTTGAAACGTAGTTTATCAGACATTTTCATACGCGAAGACTTGCTGCCACCCCGTTTGTTTAGAGACTGTTGGCCAGTGAAGGTCTGCGGGCAGCATCCATCTCCAGAGCATCACAGCTCAGGCTGTGCAGTTACCACGTTTAATTCTTAACACACCAGACCCAGGAAACTAGACCGACTAAATCTGTTAGTTGAAAATTGTTGTCGGTCCCTAGTGTTGTTTAAAGACAGACTAACTGGAAGAGATTGGCAGGAATTCCACATTTCTTTGCTGAGAGACAGCTTGGAAATAGTTTGGCAAAATGGCATTTTAGTTATTTTTGGAACTTGTTTCAATATTTTAATGTGTTTATAAGACTTATGTGTATGGTTTATGTTTTCATCAGAGGGTTCAAATGTGTATGCACACACACACGTACCTGTCTTTATATAATAATGTTTATAAAAAGTTGGGTATAATAAATCTTTTATAATTTAAAAACTATTTTAATAGGACAGGGGAACCTGTCTAAAGAAATACAGTGTCGTATACTAAGCGATGAACATAACTTTGGTTTTTAATGTAAAATTGAAAACACTATACATAAAATAGGTCACTCAACATGAAAGTTTTTCTAGTATTTTATTATCATCATATAATTATTCTGTAAATGGCATACAAAACACTGGGGCAATTTGAAAAGAGATATTTTATTTTACTTTTTTATTGGATAAAATATACATTTTTATTGATAGCCATAAAAAATATGAAGAAATGAATTCACTAAGCTTTTTCATAGGAGTAATCATTATTCTAATAAGACTTTTAGGAATGATAATGTTAGTACTCCCCAAATAGGTGTCTATACTCAGCAAATTTCTAATAAAACCCCAATATAAATTTCATGACAGAATATAATTCAGAACTCTATGGCAGACAGAAGGGATTGATATAAATCAAGATACACCTGCAGCAGGAGGAGAGAGGATGTTGGCTGAATTGAACCTACTTTGCAAGGATTTCATTAAAAGCCTTAGTAATTAAGACTCTTCAGCTCATGAATGGATACACGAATCAATCGAATAAAAGACAGAGCCCAAAAACAAAGCCAATCAATATGAAATTTGCTTTATAACAGATTGCTGGGCAATGAGGAAGGTGAATTATTTATTAAATGAAGCTAGTACTATTTTTTTTTTTTGGTATTCACTTTTTTCACTTTATATATTACTATAGTGTTAATACTAATATATATAAAGTAAAAAATTGTTAAAAAAAATGTGTGTGTGTGTAATAAAGCCCATTGTGAATTTGTGATGCCTCTTGGCTGTTCCTTTTTGCCTTTTTAAAATATTGGCGTATAGTTAATAATGTGCTAGTTTCAGGTGTGCAGCGAAGTGATTTAGTTATACATGATCTATTCCTTTTTTTGTGTGTGCAAAACAATTTGTTTGCAAAAATTAGTAACTTGAAAACATTTTCATAGTCATATCTTCCTCTCATCCTGTCAATGAGCATAGGATTGTTGAAAGGATCAGAGATACCCTATCTCTCTTCAAAAGAGATATTTTAAAAGGAAATAATAGCTTCTTATTTATTAGCTTTAAACAATTAAATGTTTAAACAGTGGGCTCTACGTACACAAGATAGACAGTATTTTCTTCTAAAGTCTATGGTTGCTGCTTCTGGATCTTCATGAATCTTGTTAAGGCAGTGTGTGTTAATTGCTTAGTCGTGTGCAACTCTTTATGACCTCGTGGACTGTAGCCCATCAGGCTCCTCTGTCTATGGAATTCTCCAGGCAAGAATACTGGAGTGGGTTGCCATTTCCTTCTCCCAGGGATCTTCCTGACCCAGGTATCGAACCCAGGTCTCCTGCATTGCAGGTAGATTCTTTACCATCTGAGCTATAGGGAAATCCCTCTAAGTCAGTAAGTTCTTGAATGTTCAGGATACCTGGAAAAAACTCAAAGCATTTACATAGTGCTTTTAGCTTAGGGCTTTCTTAGTTGGCAATGGCCAATTATTTGAGATATGCTTATCGGCATGCAACAAGCAAATGAATGTGAACATCAGTAGTTTGAGAATTAATGGCATCTTCTTTCTTGTTCTTGATTTACACCTTTGCAATATTGTCTCTTTAGGTGCAGGTGTAAACATATTTTCCCCCCAGTTGCTTATTATTTTTGAGGGTGTGTATTTGACATTCATATGTTTTATACAAATAAAATATTAAAATGAATCTAATCTAGAAATAAGTAGACACAGGAAGGAAAAATAAGATTGTAACAAAAAGAGAAAGAAATGGCAAACCACTCCAGTATTGTTCCCTCGAGAACCCCAGGGACAGTATGAAAAGGCAAAAATACATGACACTGGAAGATGAGTCCCCCAGTCCAGACATGTCCAATATGCTACTGGGGAAGAGGAGAGAAAGCTCCAGAAAGAATGAAGAGGCTGGGCCAAAGAGAAAGTGACGCCCAGTAGTGGATATGTCTGGTAGTGAAGTCTGATGCTGCAAAGAACAATATTGCATAGGAACCTGAAATGTTAGGTCCATGAATCGAGGTAAATTGGATGTGGTCAAGTAGGAGATGGTGAGAGTGAGCATCCACATTTTAGGAATCAGTGAACTGAAATGGACAGGAATGGATGCATTTAACTCAGATGACCATTATATCTACTACTGTGGGCAAGAATCCTTTAGAAGGAATGGAGTAACCCTCCTAGTCAATCAATGAGTCCGAAATGCAGTACTTGGGTGTGATCTCAAAAATAACAGAATGATTTCTGTTTGTTTCCAAGGCAAACAATTCAACATCACAGTAATCCAAGGCTATGCCTCAACCACTAAAGCCAAAAAAGTGAAAGTTGAATGGTTCTATGAAGACCTACAAGACTTTCTAGAATTAACACCAAAAAAAAAGATGTTCTTTTCATCATAGGGGATTGGAATGCAGAAGTAGGAAGGCAAGAGATACCTGGAGTAACAGGCAAATTTGGCTTTGGAGTGCAAAATGAAGCAATACAAGAGACGACTCTGCACATGGACATCACCAGATGGTCAATACTGAAATCAGATTGATTATATTTTTTGAAGCCAAAGATGGAGAAACTCTATACAGTCGGCAAAAACAAGACCTGGGGCTAACTGGCTCAGATCATCAGCTTCTTATTGCAAAATTCAGACTTAAATTGAAGAAAATAGGGAAAACCACTACACCATTCAGGTATGACATAAATCAAATCCTTTACAATTATACAGTGAAAGTGACTAATAGATTCAAGGGATTACATCTGATAGACAGAGTGCCTGAAGAACTATGAACAGAGGTTCATGACATTGTACAGGAGGCAGTAATCAAGACCATCCCCAAGGAAAAGAAGTGAAAAAAGGCAAAATGGTTGTCTGAGAAGGCCTTACAAATAGCTGAGAAAAGAAGAGAAGCAAAAGGCAAAGGAGAAAAGGAAAGATATACCCATCTGAATGCAGAGTTCCAAAGAATAGCAAGGAAAAATAAGAAAGTCTTAAGTGAACAATGCAAAGAAAGAAATTGAGGAAAATAATAGGATGGGGAAGACTAGGGATCTCTTCAAGAAAATTGGAGATACCAAGGGAACATTTCATGCAAAGATGGACACAATAAAAGACAGAAATGGAAAGGAATTAAGAGAAGCAGAAGAGATTAAGAAGAGATGGCAAGAATACACAGAAGAGCTATACAAAAACAAAGTCTTAATGACCCGGATAACCACGATGGTGTATTCACTCAACTAGAGCCAGGCATCCTGGAGTGTGAAGTCAAGTGGACCTTAGGAAGCATCACTACGAACAAAGCTAGTGGAAGTGATAGAATTCCAGCTAAGCTATTTCTAATCCTAAAACATGATGCTGTGAAAGTGTTGCATTTAATATGCTAGTAAATTTGGAAAACTCAGCAGTGGCCACTGGAAAAGGTCAGTTTTCATTGCAGTCCTGAAGAAGGGCAATGCCAAAGAATGTTCAGTGCCAAAGAATGTTCAAACTACCATACAGTTGTGCTCATTTCACATGCTTGCTAGGTAATGGTCAAAATCCTTCAACCTAGGCTTCAGCAGTACATGAACTGAGAACTGCCTGAGAACTACTACTACAAGCTGGTTTTAGAAAAGGTAGAGGAACCAGAGATCAAATTGTCAATGTCCTTTAGATCATAGAGAAAGCAAGGGAATCCAGAAAAACATCTACTTCTGCTTCATTGACTATGCTAAAGACTTTGACTGTGTGGATCACAACAAACTGTGGAAAATTCTTAAAGAGATGGGAATACCAGATCACCTTACCGGTCTCTTGAGAAACCTGTCTGCAGGTCAAGAAGTAACAGTTAGAACTGGATATGGAACAACAGACTGGTTCAAAATTGAGAAAGAAGTATATCAAGGCTGTAGTCTGTCACCCTGCTTATTTTACTTCTGTGCAGAGTACATCATGTTAAACGGTGGACTGGATGAATCACAAGCTGGAATCAAAATTGCTGGGAGAAATATTAACAGTCTCAGATATGCAGATGATACCACTCTAATGACAGAAAGCTAAAAGGAATTAAAGAGCCTCTTGATGAGGATGAAAGAGGAGTGTGAAAAAACTGGTTTAAAACTCAACATTTAATAAACTAAGATCATGGCATATGGTCCCATCACTTCATGGCAAATAGATGGGAAAAAAGTGGAAACAGTGACAGATTTTCTTTTCTTGGGCTATAAAATCATTGTGGATGGTGACTGTAGCCATGAAATTAAAAGATGCTTGCTCCTTGGCAGAAAAGCAATGGCAAACCTAGACAACATATTAAAAAGCAGAGACATCACTTTGCTGACAAAGGTCCATCTAGTCAAAGCTATGGTTTTTCCAGTAGTCATGTGTGAATGTGAGAGTTGAATCATAAAGAAGGCTGAGCGCCAAAGAACTGATGCTTTCAAATTGTGGTGCTGGATAATACTCTTGAGAGTCTCTTGGACAGCAAGGAGATCAAACCAGTCAAGTCAATCCTAAAGGAAATCAGTCCTGAATATTCACTGGAAGGACTGATGCTGAAGCTGAAGCTCTCTCTGATACTTCGGCTACCTCATGCAAAAAACTGACTCTTCAGAAAATACCCTGATGCTGGGAAAAATTGAAGGTGAGAGAAGATGGCAGCAGAGGATGAGACGGTTAGATAGTATTATCGACTCAATGGACAGGAATTTAAGTAAACTTCCGGAAGTAGTGGAGGACAGGGGAGCCTGGTGGGCTGCAGTCCATGGGGTTGTAAAAAGTTGGACATGACTTAGCAACTGAACAACGATAGAAATTAATATGCTAGGTCAGAAGTTGTATGGTCAAGTTTGATTTAGGCAGGAAGTGGAAGGGATGTGTGACTACCCAGGCGTGGCACAGCCCTCCCAGTGGGAAGTACTGGTTGGGAACTTGGATGGGGTGGGGGTGCAGGCAAGGAGTTGGTTTTGGAGATTGGAAGAAAGGAGTGAGGGAGAGTTCAATGTGTCTGTTTGGGAGCTCTGGAGTAATAAAGAACCTATTGCTTCTCCAGTCAATTCTCCTCAGGCAAGTAGAGTTTGCATGGCCACATTGGCAACATGAGGGAGAGAACCGTGGAGAGAACCGTGGCATGGGAAATTTGGAGAGGTTCCCTGTGGCCAGTGTGAGCTGGCTTGGAACCTTTTCAGCCAGCCTGGTTCTTGCCCTGAACTTCCTGCCTTTGATATCCTTTCAGAGAGCTGCATAGCCGCCCCCCCTCACCCCTGCTGAGTGAGTTTCAAACCAGGGAATCAACATAATTTACAACCCCTCCCAACTCCTACTCTGTGCTTTGCACAAGTTAGGAAAACTGGGTTTAAAGGAAATAGGTTGAAATGATTTCTTTTCTTGGGGAGCAAATAGAAGAAGATCAGTGTGATGTTTCTTTGTTTGAAAAGCTATCTTTTTCGTATGTTTTCTAAATTTTCCACTTATTTAAGAACTCAAGAAATGAATACTTTGTAATGGAAGAACATTTAACTGGCTCAGTAGGGCGACTTTAAATTGCATATCTGTGCCTAGTACTTACGAAGCTCTTTAGATTCCCGGATTATGCATGAGAATTTGGACTGAACACATACAAATCAAAGACTTGGATAAGAAGTGTTCATGCACAAGCACAGAGCCCATCATTTTCTTGCCTTTGATAAGATGGGCAGATCATGTGGCAGTTATTATAAGTGTCTCTCCTCATAGACTGTGCTTGTCGTCATATAATTGGAAGTACGGTTTAGACGATAAACACTTGCCAGAGCCATGGATCCTTTATTCAACAAAAGCTGGCTCTGGTATCTTTTTCATATACGCTGTTTTCTCAGGTCAGTACAAAGTTATTAACTCAGACCGAGGCTCTGGTTGACAGTGTATTCTAGTAGGATCTTTGTGGTCCTGCTTCAGAGTACTCGAATCCATCAGAGTATCTAAAAAAGCATTCCCTTAAATACAGTGGACTGAGATTGCCAGATTTCTTCAACGATTATTCCCGTTTAAAGGATTTAGACCTCAGCTCTTCATTCTTCCCACTGTCATAATTTTCTGAGTGCTGAGGCCTTGCAGATCTTGTCTCTCTGTTTATTCAGTTATAGATTTTGCCAACAAAGAGGCTTGGACCAAGGTCTGCTAATCCCCTGGTAAGGCTAGTGAAGGGGTTAGTTTCTCATATTGTCTATTCTGCTTACTTTGAGTATGTTGGTTGAAGAAAGCTCCAGACATAAAGCAGCTCTAAACACTTAAGCTAATAGAAATAAGCATGAGTGCATATATTTTATATACGTATATATATTCAGCAGCAAGCTATTCTACATTTGTTTTAACATTTTTTGGAATTTTTTTTTAAAGCGAAAGATACTGCTGTTTACTTTTCAATTGTAAAGGGAATAGTGTTTGATATCCATAGATTTTGCTTACTCAGTCCTCACAGAACTGCCTTTCTAGTATTCATAAAGAAGAATATTTTATACTTTTTACCAAGTTTGGGAGAAATACTACTATAACTGTGGTTTGAGAGAAGGTGACTGTCTTTGAATGTTTAGCTTCTTTAGAAGGAGTGTTAACAGTGGCCCTGATGTATGAACATACCACTAGGACTGAAGGGGATGTTTCAAGTGGTTTCTCCTTCAGAGCTGGTTCACCAGGGCTCTGTTACTGGCTTCACTGACTTGTTACTGGCACGGCAGATACAGCTGTCCTGCCCTGTGTCTCCTGCTGATAAACTACCAGTATAACTGTCTTTAACCCAGGCCTCTCGGCGTCTATGCAGTCTTCTCCAAATCTTTAGGCATGCATTTGTCTTCTCAATCTGTGTTTTCAGAGAACCTTGTGCTTACGTATCACCTAACAATTATGTTTGCATGTCCGACTCCTTTACCATATGGCAGGGCACTGTAATCTAATCATCTCTGTCCTTATAGTGTCTAATAGAGTGTCTGGTATATAGTATGAGTCCAGTAAGTATTTGTTAAATGAACTATTAGATAGCTAAAGCCTAAGAAACATTGAGATACTTAAATGACTGTGGAGTACTTCCTTCTTATACATATGTTTGAATTTTTTTCTTCCTGTTAGGGACAGGCATGTCAAGTTGTATTTCTGCTAGCTACCAGGAAGCCCATGGTATAGACTGAGACTCAGAATCAAAATCAAAATATCATGCATCAGTGATAGGATGATGTGTGCAGGGGGTTTTGGAAAACCAGGGGAGGACACCCAGTCCAGCCTGAGAGACCAGAGGAGGCTGTCTGAGCGGGTAGCTGCTGGAGTGGAAGATGATGGCTGTAGTATGGAAAAGCCGTTGATGTGAGGAGGGCTCATACCAATATGAAGGTCCTGCATATACTCAAGGCCGAAGATGAGAAAAGTCTAGCCAAGGCAGGGAAGAGAACGTGGCAAAAAGGAACCAGATTAGAGAATGTGAGAAAGTCGGTCAATTTTGGTGCTGCTTAGATATGAAAAATAGGAACTGGGGTAAATGTTAGGTGTGTTAATATTAAGAAATTTCTGGTATTTCTGGGGGGATACTTAGACTTGAAGAAGTGAGGTGCAGCTCACATAGTATAGGACTTTAAAGCTCTGAGGGACAGCCAGAAATAGCTCTGTAAATTGTTTTGGAAAAGTAAAAACAATTACTGTGGACCTTTGTGTACCTGCCTGTGTATTACCTTGAATGGTGATTCTTTGAACTCAGACAAACCAGAGGTTTCTGAAAGTCTGTAAAGTTATGAACTGTGGAAGAGAAAGCACTGTCTAGAGGATCACTCAGGGGAAGCCTGAGTATCCAGAGAAACACTCTAAGTCACAGTTACTTGGATGTGAGTGGTGCAGTGTTATCCATTGAGCAGACTTCACTGCCTCATTTCTTATCACGTGAGCTTGGGAAAGTTACATAGCCTATTGAAGTCTGCTTAGGACAGAAGGCTGTGACCCTTCATCGAGTCTGTGTATGGATTAAACTGGGGATTAAAAGGTGAGGCATATGGAAAGCCCCAGCTTTCTCTTTCATTCTTATTTGCAGTATAAGGTTATCACCAGCCTTCATGGTAGTGTTTTTCCTTTGACCAGAAACAGCCTGAATGCTAAAACCCCGGCGTAAACCTAGAGGTCTCTCTCTCTCTCTCTCCCAGGCAATTGCCTCTGTGACTGGGGCTGGAAGAGTCTCTGCAGTGATTATATAGATTCTCCCTCTCCGACCCCTGCCCTGCCATTGGGAACCACCTGTTGGAAACTCCTTTGCTTGTGATCAAGTGGGTTTTGAGGTTTTGATGGTCCTGTCCCTGCCCTGATGAAGGATGTTTATCAGGTGACAGAGCACACAGCACACATACTTTACATAAGCCAGAAATTTGCATAGATTATGTGTTTCTTCTTCTTTTTTTTTTTTAAATCTGACGTGGGGGAAGAGGGGAAAATGCCAATAAATGAGATTTATTTACATTTTAAGTGTATCCAAATAGGCACAGAGCCTTCAATAACATCTTAGAACTTTATCTGTTGGAATTTTAAAAATGAGTTAGAAAATTGTTGCCCAAAGATATTGTTTTCTAGTGTTAGAAATTTCAAATTTTTAATGTATAGGGTTATTTTCCAAAAAGTAGGAATGTGTTTATTCCTGGTTCTCCAGTGGTTTCCCCTTATCTGATGGGTCTTGGGTAATTTTAAACAGCAGCTCAAGTTTGAACTGTGCCCTGTAAGGATTTTGAAGTTATTTTAACATTTTCTCTTTTGGAGAAAAATAGACATTTAAAATAACTGCAGCCGCAAAAAAGTAAGATTAACCCCACAGCTATGCAGTTTAATTAATCACATTTTATCATAAGTAAATATAATAGTCCACACATGGCCTTTTATCTAAACTGATGTCTTATGCTTGAAGTAAGATTTGGGGCTTCCCTGGTAGCTCAGTGTTAAAGAATCCATCTGCCAGTGTGGGAGACATGAGACACCGGTTCGATCCCTGGTCCAGGAAGATCCTACATGCCGAGGAGCAACTAAGCCCATGTGCCAACTATGGAGCCTGTACTCCAAAGCCTGAGAACTTCAATTACTGAGCCTGCCTACCCTAGAGCCCGTCCTCCACAGGAGGAGAAGCCACGGAAATGAGAAGCTTGCGCACTGCAACTAGAGAGTAGCCCCCAGTTGCCAAAACTGGAGAAGGGCCCATGCAGCAATGAAGAACCAGCACAGCCAAAAATAAAAAAATAAAGTAAGATTTGAATAGATAACATGCATAGTTAGGACAGAATTTTGTATAACATAGATGAGTAATAGCTATAAAGGCTTTTAAAGAAAAAAATGTATTGAATGATTAAAGAGCAGTTACCTCTGTTTCTGAGATTATCATCAGCTTTGCTGGTGATTAACAGTGATAACTTGGCTAAAACACCTATTTTCTTCTCTGTTTTGTCTTCTATGCCCAATGGAAAGGTTACAGGTGTTACAAAGAGTCATGTTTATAAAATATCCCTTGAAAATAGAGATGAAAGTAGCATTTGAAGCACAAGATTAATATTCCTGATGCAGCATTTGCACCAAGTTAATCACTCATGCCTGCTGTCACTCTTTTTTTACTGGGTTAGTTCCATACTTTTCCCGGAACTATTAGGATTTCTAGTGAAGCTACAGTCATACACAGGACTTTGTCTAAATCACTTGAGTATGTGTTTAAAAGGAGCAGTCTGTCAGTGTGCAGTGGAAATGCCAAAGCACAAATCACTAGCATACTCTCCTTGACCATCAGAGAAAACAACCACAGCCAAATTTAAAGCACATTTTCCCAGTGTGAAGCCAGAAGTGATTTCAGTTCTTGGCTGACATCAGGGTTTTGTTTAGAAAGAGCACACCATCTTCTCTGCTTCCCCAGTGCCCATTTAATGACCAACTTGTAGCTGTCACTGAGGGGTGAGAAAAGAAGAGCTCTTGTATATGATTAGCTTTTTGTTTTCCCCCTTAGAACTTATTTCTTTCCCTTTTAGGACATACAGAGTGATCATGTACAAGCTTGTGTGTTGGTCAGTTTTGCTGTTTGTATGCTTCTTTATAGAATGTTTCTAATTTTTTTAACTGATGTTTTATTGATCTGAAATTTAACCCTGGATTTGAAAGTTTCACCTTTTCTTTGATGGGAAAATAATTCCCCATCCAGTGGTAGACTGAACAGTAGACTCTCTGAGGGCAACTCCTAAAGGGTATTGTTGTTCAGTTGCTAAGTTGTGTCCTACTCGTTGCAACCTCTTGGACTATAGCAAGCAAGGCTCCTCCACTCTCTTCCGAAGTTTGCTCAAATTCATGTCCATTGAATTTGGTGAAGGACCAAGGGGGAAAAACAGACTAGATTTTTCTAGCCTCAGAAATTGAGAATTGGAAATAAAAATTTTTCCCTATCCACATTTCTCCCAATCTCCCCTACACAAACACCTCTCTCACCCCCCAAAACTATGCTGATTTTGGAGTTAATTATTGAATAACAGCACCATAGAAACTCTGAATGATTTATAGGATGAAACCGTGTTGTAAATGTGTGTGGCTGGCATTTGGAGGGAGAACAGATGGTAAATAGAATCAGTCATTGTGTCTATTCATCTCCTTGACTCTTCAACTCCTTTACTATTACTGAAGATGAAGGGACAGCTTTCTACCAGAGGCCTTGGCTGAATAGTCATAAGCCTGTTTTCATGGGTGTACAAAAAGTATGAAAATCATGATCATGTGAAATGGGAATGTTTTTGGGAGCTGATAACTTCAGTGATCTGTGAAGGTTTTATGAAGATCAGAAATATTCCTGGCAGTCTTAAAAGAACAGCTTAAGTAATTTGGGACAGTTTGATTCCAACTAGAAATATGGATAAGTTGGATATACATCTTTTCTAAAATAATAATTCTCTGGATCAAATATTTATAATTAAAATAGATCCTAAGAATAAAGATATTATTTATGGACATGGAGAATGTAACTGACTCCTAGTGCCTAATGTTTTAATTATACGAAAAAGAATGTACTAGGAAAAAATAATCTTTTAAGAAATATATTTATTTATTTATTTGGCTGTACCAGGTCTTAGTTGCGGCATGCAGAATCTTTAGTTGTGCCATTTGTTGTTCAGCCACTCAGTCATGTCTGACTCTTTGCAACCCCATGGGCGGCAGCACGCCAGGCTTCCCTGTCCTTTACCATCTCCCGAAGCTTGCTCAAACTCATGTTCATTGAGTTGGTGATGCCATCCACCCATCTCATCTTCTGTCATACCCTTTTCCTCCCGCCTTCAAATTTTCCCAGCATCGGGGTCTTTTCCAGTGAGTCGGCTCTTCGGATCAGGTGGCTAAAGTATTGGAGGTTCAGCATCAGTTCTTCCAATGAATATTCAGGGTTGATTTCCTTTCGGATTGACTGGTTTGATCTCCTTGCAGTCCAAGGGACTCTCAAGTGTTGTGGCATACTAACTCTTAATTCTAGCACATGGGATCTAGTTCTCCAACCAGGGTTTGAACCTGGGTCCACTTCATTGGTTGTGTGGAGACTCAGCCACTGGACCACCAGGGAAGTCCTGGGAAACATGTCCTTATGCACTGAAATTTCAAATAAGAGTCAGGTAATACCCACACAGGAGTCCAAGGATTCAAAACTTCTGAAACTAAAAATATGGTTGAAATTCTCCTGAATATAGCATGTATGTATATAGCATGAATGCATACAGACATATGGACTTGTTAACCAAAAGTGCAGAAATGGAGACCTGATTGCGATAAAGACACATTTATTTGTAGTTTGCTAGGACAATAGCCCAAGAGACACAGATTTCAGAAGCACTTAAACATGGACTACAAAATGGAGGAAACTTATCAAGGCAAAAACCGCAAGGCCACAGGGAGTTACATAAATTGTTTCTCAAGAATTATAATTGGAGCTATCTAGAAATAAGGGTGCTTGTTAAGCAAGGATTGGTTGGGGTCTGAAGTTGTTGCATGGTTACAATAAAGACCTTGAAACCCTGAAGTCACAGCTGGAAAGTGTTGTTCTAAATATGGTTGGTGATGTCCTTGGGTTTGATACCATTCATAAAAAATTCATGTTCTCAGTGGAGCAGGGACATGTCTGAGAACAGATCCTCAGTGGTGGTACTACTCCGTTCCTGTATGTCTTAACCATGGTTCAGTTCAGTTCAGTCACTCAGTCGTGTCCAACTCTTTGTGCCCACAAATCGCAGCACGCCAGGCCTCCCAGTCCAACACCAACTCCCGGAGTTTACTCAAACTCATGTCTATTAAGTTGGTGATGCCATCCAGCCATCTCATCCTCTGTTGTCCCCTTCTCCTCCTGCCCCCAATCCCTCCCAGCATCAGGGTCTTTTCCAATGAGTCAGCTCTTCGCATCAGGTGGCCAAAGTATTGGAGTTTCAGCTTCAGCATCAGTCCTTCCAATGAACACCCAGGACTGATCTCCTTTAGGATGGACTGGTTGGATCTCCTTGCAGTTCAAGGGACTCTCAACAGTCTTCTCCAACGCCACAGTTCAAAAGCATCAATTTTTCGGCGCTCAGCTTTCTTCACAGTCCAACTCTCACATCCACACATGACCACTGGAAAAACCATAGCCTTGACTAGATGGACCTTTTTTGGCAAAGTAATGTCTCTGCTTTTTAATATGTTATCTAGGTTGGTCATAACTTTACTTCCAAGGAGTAAGCGGTTTTTAATTTCATGGCTGCAATCACCATCTGC
Organism: Cervus canadensis; assembly: GCF_019320065.1. Lineage (NCBI taxonomy): Eukaryota > Metazoa > Chordata > Mammalia > Artiodactyla > Cervidae > Cervus > Cervus canadensis. Next base: position 47,782,920 of record NC_057398.1, on the reverse strand, counting down.
AGTGATTTTGGAGCCCAAAAAATAAAGTCTGACACTGTTTCCCCATCTATTTCCCATGAAGTGATGGGACCAGAACCACGATTACTCCAATGTAATTTCAATTTGTCATCATATTTCTAAGATAAATAAACATGTGACTCCCTCCTGTTGAAATTATAAGCTTTTCTGAAATCATTAAAATGGGATGCAATGTAGGAAGTGTGTTATGGCACATAGAATGCTCATTTTTCAAAACATTTTGTGATGTGGTACTGAAGATAGAAATGGACGATCATCAGTCTCCTCAGACTTACCTCTTGGGTAAAGTAAAAATTTTAACTAGATTCCTTTGTGAAATTTCTCTCATTCCTCTCAACTTTTAAGCCAGAAGAAATAAGAAATTGAGAACTCCTGAAGAGTACACATGTGTACGTGTTTGCTCATGTGCTTTTACATGGGTTACATTTCTGTGGCATTTCTGAGCTTTGTCAGATGTGTGTTTCCTGCTGAATATTTTTATGGTCCCTCCCTTCATCTGTGTTGAAGGTTTCAGAAATTGTCAACTCATGTACCAAAGGGATCCAGAGAAGAATAAGAGTATTGCATTGGCTAGAAAGTCATTGTATGAAGCAGATTATAAATGACACTTTATTATTTTTTAAATTTAGATTTAAACTTTTGCTTGCTATAAGTGTAGTTGGTTAGAATTGGGAGTCTGTTTTGATGAATGTTCAGATGATGCTGAGGAATGGGCTCTGGTTTAAGTCTTCATGTGGAATCCAGAGTGGACCTGAAATGTACTGTAATCTTGTATCACAGCAATGTTGGAACTCAACTTGCCAAATTGAGGGGGGTTTTCTGTTTTTTGTTCATTTGTTTAACATACTAAAAATTAAAATCAAGATGCACAAGCAGGTATGTGTGTGCATGTGTGCTCAGTTGCTCCAGTCATGTCAGACTCTTTGCAACCCTGTGGACTGTAAGCAGGTATAATCTTGTCATATTTGTAAGTCGAGTTGCTCTGTCAGTGGGTTAAAGTATTTTGTATAGAACACTTTGCTTATTTAGAGAAAAGTGTCCTGGGGCCCACAAAAATTAACTGCTTCTTAAACTTTTTTCCCCTGCAGCATTTATAAGAGCCTCTACTCCTCAGATTTTTTTCTTGCCATTGCTTTCCCATTGTCTCAAGAGAAGAAAAATACCTGTTGAAATCTGAAGGAGAAACCAGGAGATCTTTCTTTTATTTACTTGTTCAGCAAATATTTGTTGACTTACTCAGTTCAGTTGAGTCGCTCAGTCGTGTCTGACCCTTTGCAACCCCATGGGTTGCAGCACGCCAGGCCTCCTTGTCCATCACCAACTACTGGAAAAATGATAGCTTTGACTAGACGCAGATTTATTGGCAAAGTAATGTGTCTTCATTTTAATATGCTATCTAGGTTGGTCATAACTTTTCTCCCAAGGAGCAAGCGTCTTTTTATTTCATGGCTGGAGTCACCATCTGCAGTGATTTTGGAGCCCCGATAAATAAAGTCTGTCTCTGTTTCCACTGTTTCCCATCTATTTGCCAGGAAGTAATGGGACCAGATGGAGAAGGCAATGGCACCCCACTCCAGTAGTCTTGCCTGGAAAATCCCATGGACCGAGGAGCCTGGTAGGCTGCAGTCCATGGGGTCACGAAGAGTCGGACACAACTGAGCGACTTCACTTTCACTTTTCACTTTTATGCATTGGGGAAGGAAATGGCAACCCACTCCAGTGTTCTTGCCTGGAGAATCCCAGGGATGGGGTCGCACAGAGTCGGACACAACTGAAGTGACTTAGCAGCAGCAGCAGCAGCAATGGGACCAGATGACATGATCTTGGTTTTCTGAATGTTGAGTTTTAAAGTGAGCTTTTTCACTCTCCTCTTTCACTTTCATCAAGAGGCTCTTTAGTTCTTCGCTTTCTTCCATAAGGGTGATGTCATCTGTGTATCTGAGGTTAATTGATATTTCTCCCGGCAATCTTGGTTCCAGCTTGTGTTTCATCCAGCCCAGCATTTTGCATGATGTACTCTCCATATAGGTTAAATAACCAGGGTGACAATATACAGCCTTGATGTACTCCTTGCCTGATTTGGAACCAGTCTGTTGTTCCATGTCCAGTTCTCACTGTTGCTTCTTGACCTGCATATAGATTTCTCAAGAGGCAGGTCAGGTGGTCTGGTATTCCCATCTCTTTAAGAATTTTCCACAGTTTGTTGTGATGCTGACTAACTAGTACATGCCAAATATCCTGGAACCCAGGGATATAGAGAAGATTAAGAAGGGAGGGAGGGAGGTCCAAGAGGGAGGGGTAACTAATTCACTTAGTTGTGCAGCAGAAACTTTACAACATTATAAAGCAATTCTACTCCAATTTTTAAAGAAAAGGGGCGGAGGGGAAGGACAATGCAACGGATTTCATGGAGCTTATAGCCTAGTGTTGGAAGAAAGATGCTGTACAAGAATTTAAAAGAGCAAAAGATTCTAATTCCCTTAAAACGTGAGTGACAGGAATGAATCTGCAAATAGGCAAATGGACTTGTAGATTTGGTGGCAAGAATTGTGGGGTACTTCTGGCCAAAAGCTCAGCTTGCTCTAAGGTGTAGGAAGAGCAATCATATGCTGGAAATTGCCAGCAGGGTAAATGGGGAATGTGAATTTGAGGAGAGTTAGGGCCTTCCCGAGTGGCACTAGTGTTATGGAACCCACCTACAAATGCAGGAGACATAAGAAGAGATGTAAGTTTGATCTTTGGGTCAGGAAAATTCCCTGGCAAAGGGAATAACAAGCCACTCCATTACTCTTGCCTGGAGAATCCTATGGACAGAGGAGCCTGGCAGGCGACAGTCCATAGGGTCGCAAAGAATTGGACATCACTGAAGTGACTTAGCACACACACAGGAAGACCTAAAGATAGTCATAACAGAATGGGGAAGCCAGCATTGCAAGATAAAATTTAAGGCTAGTAGAGAGTTATTTTCAAGAGAGGGACGCGATCTTCTCAGTCATGTGGTTTTCCTTTTCCCCAGATTTATTCAAGTTCTGGACCTAGGCAGTGGGAAGGCAGATAATCTTAGCAATTCTTATTCTTCAGTCATATGAAGGTATTAGTATAGAGGGTCCCTCCATTTTCATTTAGTTATTATGTTTATTCTGGCAAGTATATGGAGGATTTATCCCTTTGTTGAAAACATTTGAGTCATAAAAATTTTTCAAGAGCTTATATGATCAAATAAGTTGGCAAAATGGTTAACATTAACATCGTGTGCACTATAGAAAGCAGTAACTCTTAAGAAAAAGACATCTTTCTAAGGTATTCTGGCTAATGAACCCTTCTTTGGGAGCTGAGGATAATGGTATTTGCCTGCCTGAGAAATAAGCTACAAAAGTAGCTAATTTAAAATGAGATTAAATTAAAGAAGATATTTTAAAGATGCTTAATAAGTGTACATGCTCAATAAATTTCCCCATCTTTCCTTATTTAGTTTCTCTTGATCTCTCTTTCCTTTTCGTATATATAGACAAATGAGGTCTTTTATATTGTGTATTAGATTAAGTTGTGCTATTCTGTGCTGAGCGGGTATTCCTAAGAGAGAATCTTGAATATGTTCAATTTTCCTTTTCAAATATTTAGAGGGAATATTTTGACACTAAGGATCTTATGCATTCCCTAACCCCATTAACCTTTAGTTTTAGTTCCACATGATTTGTTACTTTGGTCTGGCCTCAATCCCTGGGACGCTCATCTCGGTCTCAGGAACAGGAGCTGGCAAGCAGCTCTGGTAGGCTTTGCTTGGGGTCCTGACCAGAAGAAGCATGTCAGAGCTTGTCATTATTGCCTAAGCCAGTCGTAAACAAGATTTCCAACTCAGAAGTTCAACTCTAGAGATCAGTGCGTCAAGAGGAATTTTAAGTTGTGTTTACTTGTTCCATTAGGTTGGGATCTTCTTAAAAGAAAATCAATGATAATGCCTCATAGGCTGTATCTATGATGTTTTTTGCCTTTTACAATTAAGTTGCATCCATATTATTCCTCTTCTTGTATTGTATTTGGCAACATCCTTCATTATTTCATACTATCGACTAAAAAATATAGTCACAACCTGAAAGTAGAGAGATCTTTTATTTGGTGGGAATGTTTAGGACTCCAAGCCCCCGAGCCCCCGGGAGACAGCATCTCAGTAGCTCTGATGAAACTGCTCCAAGGAGGCAGGAGGGGAAGTTGGGCTATATACAAGTTTGCAACAAAGGGAGCAGGCAGTCTGAACATCAAAGATCAGGTATCATTTAAGGGATTAAGCATTCTATGTGGGAGGAGGGGTGGCAGCATCCACTGGATCCCAGTTTGGGGAGCCTACATTCACATTTGGAGGCCAGAAATTGCTGATGGCTGTGACATTTCTTGTTTGTTCATATGGCAGGAGGTATTTTCATTTCATAATGTACACATACACACATATTCATATTTATCTACATAAGATCAGGCCTTGTGTCAACACACAGCTTAATATACTTGCCACAACAGAATATGACTGAAAGTTGATGGAACTGAGGAATTCTTGGGTGTGTTTTGGTTTTGCCATGTCTTGCTCCAAAGCTATAAAAGTACTAAAGTACCTTTGCCCTTAACACATATCCACGCACACTGTGTCATGTTTATAGGTAGTAATAGCAGGAGAGAGTAAAGAGAAGTGAGCGAATGGTGCAGCTGACGCTGCTCCTGAGCATTCTGCCTCTGTGGGAGGGATGGGGAGAAGCTCTCTGTCTGTGTGAAAGGAAGCCCCATTTCCTTAGAGACCTTTTGTGAACCTTCTTGGTAGCTCTGCTGTGTCTCACTTGTGCAGTGTTTGAGTCTGTTGTTATCCAGCTCATCACAAGATTTCCAACTCAGAGGATGATTTAATTCCCGGAGATGGAGTTTTTAAAGTATTTCATTCCTTTTGTTTGTCCTTGTCGTATCGTTGTCTCAGGGACTGAAGCATTTGACTGCCTTCCTCACTGTGCTTTTTTGGTAAAAGTTCAGTCCTCTCCTGTCAGTTTTTTGCCATTCAGCTTTCTTTCCAGGGTTGTCAGAGGTATGAGGTGTGCGCCTAGTGACAAACTTCGTGACTTCCTCAAGGTACCTGTTGCAAACTGACCTAAGCAAATTTATTTGTGACTAATTATGTGGAAATATGTCTGTAGCCTCCAGTTGTTAGAGGGAAGTGAGAACTGAAGGTCTTGTCATACAAGCAATTCCAGGCAGGGTGGTGTAATGAAAGCAAGTCTCAGACTGTATCACACACAAATATGAACATTACCTCACAGAGGCACAAAAACTGTCACACCGCCTGTTCTGTGAACTTCTTGAAGCCCCTCATTGTCCTTTGAGAGCTGTCACAAGCACTTTAAAAGGAATCGTTCACTAGAGGTAGAGGCAAAGGTGTTTTAGCTTCAGGATTCAGCTATTCAACCTAGTCGGTTGACAAAGCTCCATTCAGCTTTTATTGTATTTTTAAATACAGGGGATTCTAAGATGTGTATGCTGTACTGTATGGGGGTGTCCATACAATTTATTGTTCAAGCCAGAATACTTTTGAGAACAAAAGGAGGAGCTATTTGTAATTATTCTACAGTAAGTGGTGTAAACCAGGGCTATACCTCGTAAATTGGAACCTGTGACGATTCTAGCTCTGGTCAGGCTAGGTTTGCATCCCCTGCTCATACAAAGCAAAGATTTGCATTGTATTTTTACATTGTAAAAATCTATTTACATTGTATTTTTATCCATGCATACTTAATCGCTCAGTCATGTCTGACTCTGTGCAACCCCATGGACTGTAGCCCACCAGGTTCCTCTGTCTATGGGATTCTCCAGGCAAGAATACTGGAGTGGGTTGCCATTCCCTTTTCCTAGCAAAATTTCCTAGCAAAAACTATTTCTATCACCTTTTATGCAAATTAGTGTAACCTTTAAGGTTGACCAGAGGAAAAGATATTTGAAACCTTTTTGTAGCTACTTCTGACTTGGTGACATAACATATCAGAAAATAACTAACCACTCCTGGATTAATGGCTCACTAACCTACTTGAGATGTTAACTAATACCTTTTGGATGTGAGTTGAAACTCACTAAAACACATCCATCACCCTGTAATACTTCTGCATTGAAGTACTTAAAAGTTACTATAGAAAGAGTAACGATGCCTTTGCTGGAAGACAAAATCCTGGTGGTTTTAAAAGAGAAAATGCAGTATTGCTTAGTGTGTACAGTATAAACACAGCTTAAGACTGCATTAAGGGGAAAACACAGGTAGACTCAGCCTTTAGCAACGATATATACTCTCTTTTATGTCTTCTGGGTGCTTTAATCATAAAATATTAGTGTGCATCTTTGGGGGTAAAATAGTGTGCACTAAAGAATACAGATAGTCACTTATAATTTGCAATTACTATATTTTTTAAGTAAATAATTCAACAGCAGCACCATAGGATCAATAATCAGTATGCTGAAGAATGAATAATGCAATTGATTTACATTCTTTTGTTTGCACTGATAGGGCGGTAACAGTTTACCTTTCCTATATTCTGCAGGTAGGCAAGATTTTTTCAAAAAAAAACATGAAAATAAGATTACCATAGAAATACAGAGTGAGCACATGTCATAAAGTCATTTGCCTAATGAAAGTGGCAGTCAACAGCATGGTAAAGCTGATTCCCCCCAGGTCCAGAGATTAAGTTTCAGAAGCACTTACTGAAGTAAGGTTGTAAGATTAGTAAATTGGTTAATTTCATAGGGCAATGAAACTGTTATCTTTGTACCAGAGAAAAATCAGTTGTATCTCTATGGACAAAAATCTACAAGTTAACAAGTAACAGCAGTCTGGACCCTGAGAGAGAACAAAAAAAGTAAGCCAAAGATGCAGGATCCTACATTGCTAAATAATCCTCAAGTAGGCCTGTGAGACGGATCCACTCTGACATTGAAAGGACACAAAATTATCCTTATTTCCAAGTTTCTGATAACTTTTCCTAACAAAGTTTTTTGTTTGGTTTGATTTTGGTTTAAATTGAATTATGTGATTCTTCAGCAGATACTGCATTGTGACCTTTGTATGTGTTTTGTCTGTTTTTTTGTTTATCTGTTTGGATCAGGGCTGGAACTTGGAACTCAGTAAGGAAGAGGCTAATGGCTTTGACTTAATCTGAAATGTAAGCAAGACCAGCTGTGTTGTTATTGGTTTGGAGCTTTTATTTCGTGTGAAGGGAGCTCTTCAAAAATCCAGGAGCTCAATTCAGCCCTTAGGCCAACTGGAAAGAAGTACATTTATTTAAAATTTTTTCTAGCAGAGGGAATGATGTATTCGATTCTCAGCTGGCACACTAGTAATTAAGAGAAGCTAGGGAAAAAAAAGAAAAAGAAAATAGTTCTATATTTAACTGTGCTTATAGATTGTAAGAAATATTATCTTCTTTTATAGTTCCCTATCCTTGCAGAATTCACATTCTAGTTGGGAGATAGACAATAAAGAAGATAAGTAAGGGGTTGGATAGACTAAAGAAGATAAGTAAGGGGTTGTGTTTTTTGTAGCAAAAGAGTACACTGAACTTGAGCACTTAAGTTCAAGGTATCTTAAGAGCTTCCTGCTTTGTGTGGTAGGAAAAAGAGTCCCTGATAATCTTTCTTTTTACATTAGTATTAGTTCTCTTTCCTTCTAGATTCCCCAGCTTTCCTAAAGGACTTTTGCTACACAGACATGGTTCTCCTAGGGCATTGACTTGAGGGTTGATGAAGAAAGTTAAAGATGATTTAAAGATTATTGCAGTTTTATTTTCCTGTACAGTACTAACATTCCAAATTACCCCCAAAGGGTCTGAAAAGGCCTTCTTTCCCCAAACTATCTCTTTACTTGATCTTCCCTTTCCTCTTTCTCCCCCTCTCATTCTTTTACGATTATTCAGACTTTAAACTGCTCTGTGGTGAGTCATTAGAGATTACATTTGTCAGTGAAAATAATCAATAAACAGTCTAGGATATGAATAGAAGAGTTTTATTTGAGCCAAACTGAAGACTATACCCTGGGAGCCACAGATTTAAAAAGCACTTGGAAAAAAAAAAAAAGCACTTGAATTGTATTCCACAGAACTACAAAATGGGAGAGAATTATAAAGGCAAAAAACCACAACGTTACATAAATTGTTCATCAAGAATTAGGATTGGAGCTGCCAAGAAGTAAGACTGCTTGTTAAGCAAGGACTTGCTGGGGCCCGAAATCATTGCATAGCTATAAGAGGAGACCGTGAGATCATAAGGTTGCAGTTGCTAACAGATAATGTTTTGAGAATGGCTGGTGGTGTCCTTGAGTTTGACACAGTTCAAAACATTCATGTTCTCAGTGATGCAAGAACAAATCTGAAATCACATCAACAATGGCCACTGGCTCCATTTTGGATACTTGAACTGCTATTATATATCTTCTTAGAACAAAGAATAGACATCAAACATGACAGGGGTACATTCCTTCAAGTTTTGAAAAGAGATTAGCATGTACACAGCAAGTCAGCATGATGTTGGTGTCTGGGAAGAGAGCCTCATCTTCGAAGGAGTCCTAGCATGGGTATCATCAGAAGGGGGAGGGTCACTTATCCCTGACTTCAAAGTAGACTGTCTAAACAATCTGGTAAATGCATTCTTTTCTTTGCTTTTTTTTTTTTTAATGTGAAAGCAGATGTAAAATATATGATTGACAGGTCATAAGACATACTGTTCTAGTTAGCATAAAGTTCAAGTCAAATCACCTATAAGCCAGAGTGACTTTTTCATACCTCGATATATGAAATTTTCTTTCATCACATCCATTTGCTTACAAAGGCTTTTATAATTAGTAACAACATTTACGACTTTGTATGAAATGTTTATTAAATTCTATTCTTTTGGGGGACAGATTTCATTTCCTTGCTATATAGCTAACATACCCTAGTTTGTTTCGGGTTATGGGTTTTTTTTGTTTATTTATTTATTTATTTTTGCACCAGAGACCAGAACTTGCAGCCAGATTATACACTGAGCCTCGTTGGTTTCCACTAAGCTCATGTTTACTCAACGCTTCCTATACGCCTTGAAGTCTGCTAGTGACCACAGGGATTGCGAAGACACACAAGGCAGAGTGTTGTGTTCCCTGAGTCTACTTGGAAACTTACAGAAATAGTTTTGCTTACCTACCCAGGTGAAACAATTAGAGAAAAATAATGAAGAATACAGTAGAGTCTACTTGGGAAGTAGGGATGGAAAATAAATTAGGTTTTTAATTTATCACATAACATGAAAAAAAGTATAGTCCAGACTGTCTTGATAATTTCTTAAATGGCCCAAATGTATAAAAAATATCTCTGTTAAGGACTCTTTTTTTTTTTTTTTCATAATAAGAATTGAACTTTTATTTTTATTTTTTTTTTTAATTTATTATTTTTTTAATTTTATTTTATATTTTTTGTCATACATTGATATGAATCAGCCATAGATCTACACGTGTTAAGGACTCCTTAACAGAAGAGTCCTTAAATTGTTCAGATGTTCTTTCAACATGAAGGGCCTCTTTCAGGCTTGATCAGCCCCATCATCTCTTTAATGTACATGTAGTAGGATTTGCAGCGAGATTCAGTTACCATCAGTATCTTTATGATTTGACTCTACTTTTTGTCATCTAGTTCCGAAATGTGTGTGGTATACTCTGGCACACCTAAGAGGACAGGAATGATTTTTGGCCAGAATGAGCAGGGATGGGCTCGTGGAGGGCTTTATTTGTTTGTCTGTCCTCTTTCTCCTTGAGGGTAGCCCAAGATGTTCTTTTGTTCATTGACATATGTCTGGTGCCTAGAACCATGATGTGAACTAGGTATTTGATAAATAATTGTTGACTGACTGAATTGAGTCATTCTCGATTGACCCAGATTGACCCTTGGGTCACTCTTGTCTCTTCCCTCTCCCTTATCTCCACATGAAGTCAGTCAATACAATGAGTCACTTCTACCTACTGAATCACAGAATCTCTATGTGTTTCTCTCCATCCCTACTGCCCACTCCTTAGTTCAGGCCACCACTATGAGGATCACTGAATCAGCCTCTAACTGGTGCCCTTGCTTCCTGTCTTGCCTTCTTCCCTTTAGCCAAGAATGCTTCCACAGGATGTGGATTGAAAAACTATCCATCTTTAAATCCTTTATGACTCCCCATTGGCTTCTAATAAAGGTCAAACTCCTTAACATAAATAGAAAACCCTTCATAAGCTGTCCCCTGCTTACCCCCCAGTCGTTTTTGACCACAGAAGCTCCTTCTGTGCTTCTGCCACATTGAAACTCTCCTATCCTACATGCTTGCTGTCCTCAGCGTAATTCCTGTAACTCATGTTCCATGTCTGAATTGTGTCCCTTCCACTCTCTACCTCATTCTTCAGGGCTGAACCTTTTCAGTGTGTCTTTCTTTGGACTCTCCAGTCTGGATGAATTCCCACAGCTTTATGCTGCCATAGTGCCCTGATGCTCTCTTTCTGTGATTAGGGTACTTATCCTGTGGCACTGAAATTACTTACCTACCTCCTCCAGTATTCTGTTGTATCTCTGAGGCCAAGGACTTTGTCTTACGAGTTTTGTTTGTTTGTTTGTTTTGTAACTCTAGAAACAAACAGAGGTCTGACATAGAATGTGAAATAACTATTGAATGGATGAGTGAAAGGCTAGTTCAGTGGGACTTGAGTGTTGCCCTTGAAAGGTAGATGGACTTCATATACTCTCAAGACTGAAGTGAATGGAAAATTATTAGAGATGAGACAATATCTCTGTTGTAGGGTAGAAAGGAACCAGTTTAAAAAAGAGTGCATTTTGTTGTTGTTAGAATTGAAATTTGACTGTGTTAGTGAACATTGGAAATGAGGGCATCTGTGCAGTAATTGGGGTTTATGTGGCATTTGAGTCCTTAAGTCATTATATTCCTTTTTCCCCCCTTGTCTTCTAAGAGTAAAATCGGGATAACAATAGTCCAATAAGGAGTATTTTGGGGGAGAAATATTTGAAGTGCTCAAATAAAAGTTGCCCAGATGTTTTATAGTGAAGAGAAAAGCTTATATTATCTCAGTGTTTGTTTTTTTTTTAAAGTGTGTGTGTATGTTTGTGAGTGTATCTCCTACTTGGTTTATGGAGGATACTTTAAAAGAAGTTGCCGAGATATACTTTTATTGAACACTGGCAATATAGATTTTTATTTGAACTAATTTTGAAACTTGAAAGAAGGGAAAATATTAGTTTTTGTTTTCATTTGACAAACCATTATTTCCCTTTTTAAAATGAGAGTGTCACCAGAACAGGAAAGGCATACCAGAGCATGTATAAAAAGTTCTGCAAGAATTTTTGCCTCAAAAAGAAATCTCTTTCTTCCGTCAGGTTTGTGGTGTTATTTTGCACTCTTTTATGACCTTTTACTCAATGATGGGTATTCTGATTATAGAAAAAGTTTATTCCTCTATTCTCTCCTTTCTTTTTTATTATTTAAAATTTTTTACTCTTCTGTGTATTTGTTTCATATTGCCTAGAGGGCATGAATTGGATAAGGCAGCCCCGGTCTTGGCATGGTTTCTGGGCAGCACCATAGTACAATCTGTTCTCCACGCTGTTGCTTTGGAAATTATTTAGCTTTACACATTTAGCTCCCATGCCAGGCTATCGTCTTCTTGAGGGACTTTGTAGGATTCAGTTTTGTACCGTTACTTTTTAGCACAGTTTCTGGCACTGAATAGTCTCTCAAAGAATATTTGTTGTAAATGGAGAAGCATGGTAATTCATAGTTCAATTATGTATAATATAGTTTAATTATTTACAATAATTGTTTATAATTTACAATAATTATTTACAATAGCTAGCACTATTTACAGTAGCTAGAACATGGAAGCAACCTATGTCCATCGACAGATGAATGGATAAAGATCCTGTGGTACATATATACAATGGAATACTACTCAGCCATAAAAAGGAACATATTTGAGTCAGTTATAATGAGGTGGATGAATCTAGAACCTATTGTACATAGTGATGTAAGTCAGGAAGAGAAATATAAATACTGTATACTGATGTATATACATGGAATCTGGAAAGAGAAATATAAGTATCTTATACTAGTGCATATATATGGAATCTAAAAGACAGTACTGATGAATTTATTTTCAGGCCAGCAGTGGAGAAACAGACATAGAGAACATACCTATGGACAAGGGGACAATCTAGAAGGGTGGGATGGGGAGGGAGATGGGAGAGAGGTTCAGGAAGCAGGGGACATGGGTGTACCTATGGCTGATTCTTGTTGATGTATGACAGAAAACAACAAAATTCTGTAACGCAATTATCCTTCAATTAAAAATTAAAGTGGCAAAAAAATTTTTTTTTGGTGAACTCCACTGCTTATCAAATAAGGTCCAAGCTTTTTATTTTGGCATTAAGACCCCAAATTACATATCCAGCATTTTCTTGCCCACACAACTTTTGCCCACATCACCTCTATACACCAGCCATATTGGACTACCCTCCTTTGTTTAAATGCCCTAAACTTCTCTGCTGTCTTATTTCTATCTTAGGTTCCCCACCCCAATCTTATCTCTGAAATACTCATCAAGAACCAGTTCCTCCTGATTCTTCAACTGGAAATAGTGTTTCTTCTTTTCTGCTTCCATGTGACTGACAGTCTTGTTTTTTATCTGTGTGTATAGCTTACTTATTCCACTTAAGTCTTAGAGGATGAGCCCTGTCTCAGTCATTATGATGACTTTTAATAAATACTGTTACAGTAAATATGTTCAATAAATGCAGACTCACCATGAAGCAACGTGTTTTCCTGTTTTTATTACTATTATTGTTATTATTATAAACCCTAACCAAAAGGAAGACAATTAAATCATTTATCTAGCTTGACCATGGCAAAAATGATAGGATGCTAATGTAAGCAGTTCAACTAAACGGGCCAAAAAGGGCAAGTGACTGATACTTAATGTCAGTCACTTGGCTTATTCTTTTATTATTTTAGTCAGTACCATTAATGGTCTTAAATTATTAGTTTATATAGTAGTTAATCAACCATACAGTGAAGTCTAAGATTCTGAATTGTTTTTAAAACCCAGAAGAGTTACATTGAATCAGATTTGATTCTTCCCTGAGGAAAGTGGGATCTATGAGAAGGACCCTGAAATCTAACCTTGCGTGTCTGCCTTGGGTGTTTTCAGTGTGGGTGAGTGGGTGGATTGTACTGAAGAAACTCTGCTTGGCTGCATGTGTAGGGAGTCTCAGCTCCACTGTGTCTTCTCGTTTCTTCAGCTTTTGAAATGCAAAGTGGGAATTGTGAATGGACACAGCAGAACTAGAGATGGATTTGTTGTTTTGCCTTTTGATATCTCTTTCTGTGCTTTCTTTCATTCTTCTTTAATTGAATGAAAAGTAGAGAACTAAAACATTTTAATGGACATATGCGTTTGTGTACATGTTTAAATCTGCCAATGTGTCTCATGCCACTTCTTATGCAAATGACCATATTGGCAAGGAATCGATGCATGAGATCATTGCTGGCTGAGACTTTATAATAGCATTGCCAAAAGTATTTTCCCTGAAAAACTAACTCTAAGTGATAGTATCGTGGTAGAGGGCTTGGGTGGTATAACCCCTGGAGAGTTTCAGTGTATATTTGCATTTTAAAGGAGAGAAATTCTGCTTAGAAAAAAGTGTTTAACTTTGTTTATCCCAGTGTTTCTTAAACTCATACAATGGCAGAACAGTTGTTTCAAATATCACTTATGTCTTACTTATACAGTACAAATTACCCTACATTGGGGAGCTGAAACAACAAATATTTGTTTGTCACAAATCTGGTGATTTTAGAGAAGTCCAAAATCTAGGTGCCAGAGGACTCAGTGTCTGGTCAGGGCCTACTTCCTAGGTTGCAGACAATTGCCTTCTTGCCATATCCTCAGGTGGCAGAGAAGGAGATTCTCTCTCTTGTGTCTCTTATAAAAACACTAATCTCATTCGTGAAGGCCCCACCCTCATTACCTAATTACCTATCAAAAGCCCCACTTCCAAGTATCTGTCACATTAATGATTAGGGCTTCATCATATGAATTTAGCAAAGGCAGAAATATTTAGTCCATAGCGACTTATTTTGAGAGAAATGCTGCTTTATTTTACTATGGTTATTATGCCTTTTAGGTGTCGCTCAGTTGTGTCCAACTCTGCGACCCTATGGACTGTAGGTCACCAGGATCCTCTCTCCATTAGATTTCCCAGGCGAGAATACTAGGGTGGGTTTCCATTTCCCTCTCCGGGGGGTCTTCCTGACCCAGGGATCGAACCCTTGTCTCCTGCACTGGTAGGCGAATTCTTTACCACTGAGCCACCTGGAAAGCCCTTTTTAGGTGTGGTGCCATCTTACATTTATTTTCTGTCTATCCTATTGGTTTTTGTTCCACTATTCCTCCTTTCTTGCCTTCCTTGGCTTGATTGAAAAAAATTTTTATTGACTAGTATCTTTTAGTCTTGCTATACCTCTGTATTCTTTTTTAGGGATTATAATACACATAGTTACATGTTCACTGTCATTAGTATTTACATATTTCAAAAACCTCAGAATATGGTGGTTTACTTTTTTGTTTAAACAGTCATATGTATTTTGAAGAAATACAGAGGGGAAAAGTCTTTTATGTTTACCCACATAACTATCATTTCTAGTTTTTTCCTTCTTTCTTGAAATTTCTACCTGATACCATTTTCCTTCAACTGGAAGAGCTTCCTGTAGCACCTCTTGAAGTCAGGAGGTCTGCAGGCAATGAATTCTCTTAGTTTTCTTTTATATGAAATGTCTTTATTTTTATTCTTGTATAATAATTTTTGCTAGATATAGAATTATGAGACAATGTTTTCTTCCCCTCTCAACATGTTTACCACAAACTTACTGGCATAGAACCATATGAAAATTCTGTCTCACAATTCTGGAAGTCAGAAGTCCAAAGCTGATCTCAGCTGGCTAAAATTAAGGTGCTAGCAGGGCAGTGTTCCTTCTGGAAGTTCTAAGGGAAAATCTGCTTCCTAGTTTCTCCAGCTTCTAGAGACTGCCAATTTCCAGGCTCATGGCCCCACCATCAAAGCCAGCAGTGTCAGGCTGACTCTTCATCATTGCCATTTCTCTTGTACCTTCTTTCCAGTCTCCTTCTTCCATTTCTAAGGACTCTTGTGATAATCCTGGGACCAGATAGATAATCCAGGGTAATCTCCCCAGTTTAGAGTCAGCTGATTTGCACCCTTAATTCTATCTACAGCCTTAATTATCTGTCACATAACATGGTCACTGGCTCTGGAGATTAGGATTTAAACATTTTTAGGGTCCATTCCTCACCAACCACAGCACTTTAAAACTTTTGTTCCACTGCCTTACCACCCTCTACAGTTTCTGGGAAGAACTCAAAATAATGTCCCTGTAATATGATTTTCTCTGGCTACTTCAAGATTTTCTCATTTTGTTTGTTTGTTTTTTTACCACCAGATTGAGTATGATACCTAAATATGAGGTTTTTTAAAAATGTACCCTACTTGTGGTTTGTGGAACTTCTTGAATATTTTTTTTTTCCTTTTACCAAATTTAGTCAAGTTTTGGTCATTGTGTTTTCAAATAACTTTTTCTACCCTGCTTCCCTATCTCTTCCTGTTCTTTCTCTGGACTCCAGTTACACACGTTAGACCTTCTGATATTTTTTCACAGGTCTTTGAAGCTTTTAAAAGTTTTTTCCAATCTTATTCTCTTTGTTCTATAGATTGGAGGATTTCACTGACTTTTTTCGTTATTGCTACCCACTATTAAGTTATCCAATAATTTTTTATTACATATATTGAAGGTTTTAGAATTTGCATCAGATTCTCTCTAGTTTTTAAAACATTAACTTTCTGATATTGTTTCCTATTTGTTCATTTATTGCAAGCATATTAGCCTTTCTTCCATTGGGCATAGTTATAAAACCTGAATAAAAATATTCTTATCTAGCTATTGCAACATTTATATCCTGTTGGGTTGGTCTCCACTGATTGCGTTTTCCCCTGGAAAATGGATCACCTTTTCCTCTCTCTTCACATGTCCAGTAATTTTGAATTTTGTCCTGATTATTTTGAATATTTTCTAGGATTTGGGACTCTGTTATATTTCTCTGAAGAATCCTGGATTTTGTTTGTTTTGTAAGCAATTAACTCGGCTCAACTCACAACCCAAACTTGGTTAACTCTGTGAAGGGCAGCTTTTCAGTCCCTTTGGCCTTAGCTGGGCTTATTGGCATCTGCTTGATCCAAGTGGATTTCAGGAATTAACCAGAGATTCAAGTGGATTTTATGCAGTAAATTTAGAGTTTCCTCTTTGTGCTATTGTTGAGACATTTCTTCTCACCTTCTTCTTTTTCTTCAAGTTTCAGTTGCCCAGTTGATACAGACTTTCCTTCAGTCACAAAACCTTAAAAACAAGGAACTCACCAAATGTTGTTCATTTTTTATCAAATGTTAATTCCCCTACAGTATCTGTATACTTTTCTTTACTATCTAGTGCCTTCAGATACTTGGTTTTTATATTTTATCCAGAGTCTGTAGTTGTTATATTTGGGAAGGTTGGTATGGTAGAAGCTATTACCAAAAGCCTTATTATAACCTTTAATAAGTTTCTTCTAGTGTATATTTACAGCTTTTTGGCAAGCCAATAAAAAGGAAGATAATTTTTTTCTCCTGTTTTTATTTGCAAAATGTATTTTACTCAGAATTTGTCTGACTCTCAGAAGTATCAAAGTATATTCTTTGGAGGTACAGGCCACTTCTTAATTTAGTATGATCCTATCTAGACATTTCTCTAGTATTAAAAACCTAGACCACAATCAACTTGCCAGTTACTATATTTAATTTTTTCTTTGGAAATTGTGCCTGAGTCATGGATCTCTTTTAAGTTGGAATATTAATGAGTCGTACACTTCAGGAACTTCTGCAGCATCTACCATAGTGCTTTCTTTCCTAGTACCTTTAGGTGCTAGGCTTCTTCAGTACTAAGCAGTCATGACGTGATTAATTACAGGGAGCTATAAATAATCTGAAATCTTAAAATATATAATCATTTAATTTTGAAAGATCCATGCAAAGCTAAAACCCACCCTGGTCACTGTCCTCAGTCCCCATTTCCTCTCCTCCTACCTGCCCACCTTCCCTGAGGTAACCATTGCTAACATTTTGGCATGTGATCTTCAAGACTACACATACCCACACATACACACACAGAAAAATAGAGAATTGTTCTGTGCTGATTTGATAGGTAGGATGATATTGTTTGTGTGTGTGTGTATTTGTGTGTGTATAGCGTCCTTATTTTTACTTACTAATAGGCCTTAGATATCTTTTCATATTTACTGCATACAGATCTACTACATTTGATTTTGTATACTTCTGTTTTTCTTAGAGTTAATTTATCCTATTGTAATCTCCTTAGGAAACCCTTCAACTAGTATTCTTAATTGAACCAGTAAAGCCTCATTGTTTTGGAACCTACTTACTTTGAAATTTGTGATAATTAGACCAAGAATAGAATTAAAATTTATGGCTGCCAATTAATGACTTTAAAAGAATATTTTTTTCTAACTAAGAGATAAATAGCTTTTAAACCCTAGTTTAAAATGTACCAATTACATATAAATTTTTATCTATGTTTCATTACCTAATGAAATAGTAGCTTGTTCTGCTAACAGTATGCATTTGAAAGCAATAAAAGGTACATGCCATTAAAATAATTCCACAATCCGATTTGTCACTAATTAGGACTCTGCCTTTGCAAAGTTAGACACGATCATTAACTTCACATCTTATTCCACTGCCTTACTTGGTTCTGTTACTTTCTGATTAGAGTTCTGACATATCTCTGGGTGAAGAGTACTCCCCTTGGGCCTGATCCCTGAGTAGTTAGGGGAAGGGAATATAGACAGAGATTTTCTCTTTTGGTATTCTAATGGCCTGAAATGTTTTAAAAAAATCATTTTGGATATCATTTTCAAAAGATAAAATGGGAATGAGGAAAGGGTGTTTTCAAATGGATGCATTAAATATTTATAAAGTCTCTTACAGATTGCTGCAGAAATACCCAATTGTGCTTCTGGCTAAATACCAAGGAAGTATAATTGGACTTGATCGATATTAAATACTACTTTCTCTTTTTTCTTCTTTGAGAATTTAACTCAGTTGTGGCATCTTCATAAATACCCAATTGTATTTCTGGCTAAACACCAAGAAAGTATAATTGGACTTGATCGATATTAAATACTACTTTCTCTTTTTCCTTCTTTGAGAATTTAACGCAGTTGTGGCATCTTCTCTCATCTTTCACAAAGAGGTAGGTGAATGTTATCCCTGCAGCCATCAGGGATGGAGGGGAACAGGAAAAGAAGAGGACCTAAGACATAAGCTATTGGCATGCATTTAGGAATTGCCAGTTCACCCCTCACTGGTTTTCTGTTTCTCTGGATTTTGTGGCTTCCAAGTCTCCATTGCCTTAAAATAAAGAAGAGGAGGGTGACCATCTCTCAAAGCACAGATTCAGACCTAAGAAGTGACCACCACACCCATGAGCATGACAGGAAAGTGGGATGTTGTAATTCACTTCTCACAACTGAGGCAACACATCCTTAGGGGAGGAGTGATGCGGTCTCATCCTGGGGATGAGAGTGTAGGGGAGAGTGATGGGGTACTCTTTGCAGGGTCTGCCCAGTGCTAACTCCTGAGCAGGTGGCTAAAAAAGAGAATACTGCTGCCTCTGATTCAGGAATGAGCCTGCAGAGAATGTTGAATTCTCTGTTGAATGAAGAATGAATGTTGAATGAAGCAACAAAGCAATTCTACATGCCTTTGGGGTTGGATAGAGATAAGTTTGAAAGCAGCTTGAAGTGATATCTTTCAGGATTACAAATGCCATCTTTCTCTTTTATGATGGCTTTGTTTCTTGATTTGAGGTTGTGTTTATTTGACTTATTAACATTAAAATAATTAGGAAAATAATACATGCTTCAGGAACTTATCTTATGTTTAATTTCTGACAATATTTTTGTCCTTAAATGCTTAGCATGGTTTATTTGCAAACACAAACATGGTGCATCATTGCATATTAACATTTGTAAAGAGACTTCAAGATTTTTGTCTAGTTTAGGAACATAATCATAATTACATGACAGTATTCTTTTGTTTATGTGGAATGTGTTGGATATTAATGTTGAGTTGAAGGTATCTGATTTGAAGCTTTCCTCATACAGAAGAAAATTTTCCTGCCTCAAGCACATTCTCCTAGTTTGTTTTCTTTTTATTAAACATTAACACTTTTTTTTTTTTCAGATTTTTCTTTCAAAGTTTTTCTTTTCATGGCAGAACAATATGAAGCAGCTATAACGTCAAGATTAAGAACCCAAGGTCCAGAGCCAGACCACTGACTTAGTAGTTTGCCATTGGACAGGTTATTTATCATCTCTGTGACTCTGCTGCAGTATCTGAAAAATGGAGATAACGATACAGATGGTGTTTTACCTAGTTGATCACTGTCATTTTATTTTCAGATGGGAGCTACCTTGTTTCCTGACCAGACTTACTGATTCTTCCCATGTTGGTGTTGGTGTTTTATTTTTGTTAGGAAGATCACCTTTTCATTAACCATGTGTGTGTACGTGTGCTAGATCGCTTCAGTTGTATCTGCCTTCTTGCGACCCTATGGACTGTAGTCTGCCAAGCTCCTCTGCCCATGGGATTCTCTAGGCAAGAAAACTGGAGTGGGTTGCCATGCCCCCCTCCAGGGGATCTTCCCGACCCAGGAATTGAACCCACGTCTCTTACATCTACCTGCATCGGCAGGCAAGTTCTTTACCACTAGTGCCACCATATTGGTCCTTTCCCTGTGGAGCTATGTGTGGTGATTCTGGATGAATGACTTTGCAAATTGTATGCCTGTTATGTCTGTAAAACTGATTCCCTGCCAAGAGTCATGCATACTGATTCCACATGAAGGAGATTCTTTGATTTGTTACTAATGAGTGGTATTTATTATTGTGGTTTCTATTAGTGTAACTAACAAATGCTAACATAATTCATTATTACTATTGACAGTATACTTACATGCATTATTCTACTCTTGGTAGAGATGTGGAAAGTGTGACTGGCTGGAGGGTACAGTCTCTTCTGCTCTTGTTCTTCACCAGCATCTCATATTCCATCCCAATGGTATTACCCTCCTGAGCATTGCTTTGATCAGCATGGGCATATTAAGCTTAAGGGTTTAGTTTTATTATCACTTTTGATTTTTTCTTTTTCAATTGTTTGTATGATTGGAATACAAGTTTTGTTATGAAGAAGAGAATTATAAAACACTGACTTGAAGGAAGCAAACTGCATCCCTTTAATAAAGGCAGTGACAGGACAGCTTTTTACCTCTTGGGTGTTCTTTTTTTGCTGACTTATAGTTTAATTTCCATTGTCTAGACTTACTGGTCTAGATATAAGCAAAATCATCTGGAACTGATGTTTTTCACACTAAACCCTTCCTTCTGATCCTAGTTTCCAGGAGGCTTCTTCTTCCAACCACACCTCCAGATGAAAATTACTTAATTAACCAAGAAATATTTAGCTGTCCTTAACTGCTTTTCTAAATAGTCACATATGTTGAATTCACTTATGTTGAGAATTGACTAGCCAGTTGCAAACCACAGATTCATTCTCATGAACCTCTGCACAGTCTCTTTTCCCCCCAAATAAGGTCTTGCTGGGGACCGTTTGCTCCTCTTCCAGCAGCACCAGCTTAGTCGGCACTGGGATATGTGGCCCTCATAACTGTTTGTGGTTTTCCTGCCTCATGATGCTGATAGAGCCAGTCCTCTCCAGAGCGTGGGGTACATACAATAACATGCATCTGAAACTTCCAATTTCTCTTCCCGGTTGCTGTAATACCCATGTTTTTCATTCGAGCAAAATAATAGAATGGATTTACATCAGGTTATTGAATGAACGTGTCAAATGAAAATAATCTCGCTTGTTACATTCCCATCCAGGAGTAAGTTGTCCTTAGTTTTGCTTATTGAGCTCTGCTTTTCCTGGGAGAGCCCTGAGGCTGTGGGCCCTGGGAGGCCATTAGAGAGTGGAGGAGTGTCTGTATTTGTACCAGGAAGCACAAGTCTGCAGAGCAGTATTAAGTATTTGAAGAACCCCTGCAGTCAGATAGTTCAACTCAAAATCGTGTGCTAATTAAGAACAAAACTGTGCTCCTCCTCTGGCTGTCTGGTATATAGATAGGTAAAACCAGTTGTGGTATTAGAGCTTGGTGTGTTTTAGTACTGATGATAGGGTTTAGTCTAGTTTATCACTGGCAAAAATCGTGATCTTTATGACATACCCAGGCCCCCAGTTCTTCTAATCCATCTTTATTGAACTATCTTGTCTCCAAGTGGCTGGTACGGTGATCTCAGAAACGACTCTTATTCACCAGAAACTTTTACTTTTATTGACTCTTTCTGAAAGTTTACCAATTCCAAGAAAGGTTATTCCAACTAAAATAAAGTATTAAATTCTGCCATCCACTCCTCCCATTCCACCCTTTAATTATCAAACCACTCTCACACCAGATAGTAAACTTTAAATATTTTAACATTTTTCCCAGCAGGGAAACAGCGACACATAAAGCAACATGCAATTATACTAAAAGATTTATTTGTCTCTGACCCAGGAAGCTATGCATCAGTGCTTTGAGATGATAAAGTCTGCCCTTCCCACAATGGGGGAGCTAATGAATTAGCATAAATACCTGTGAGTAGGTTAAATACACGCAGTATGACAGATAGCAAAATAAGGGACCTTTAAACAATTAACAAGGGTTTAAAAACCCTGATCTATCAGGTGTTCTAGAAGGTGTTTGCTTATACATTGAGAATTTAGTTCAAATTATACTGAGCAGTTTAACGTCTTCTTTTTCTAAGTCATGGTTCATTGTCAGGTTCATTCACAAGAGAGTTTCCATCTGATCATACTTATTTAGAAATTGTTATTATTTTGGACATAAACTGGCTAAAACCATTTCACTGTTTGTGAAAAATAAATTGAAGAGAAAAAGTAATGTAAAAAATATTAAAAGACTGATCCTTTAATTAACTTTAAAAAGTTGAGATAACATTGATTTATAAGGTAAGTTTCATATATACATTCCAATTCTACTTCTATGTACACAGACTACAGTGTGCTCACCACCAAAAATTTAGTTCCCATCTGTCTCCGTACTAAAAGACTGATCTGTAACCTATAGGAAAGAACAGTTCTTAGATGTTTTCTTAAAATGTCTTGTGTATACACACATTGTTAATATGTGAATTATAAATCTACTAAAATTAAACCTCCTAGGATGTCCACTAAGCAACTTTTGATTAGCCCAGTTTGAACTGCTGCCTTTGTACTTGAGATAAATTAAACTGAATGCTTTAAAAATTTAAATTTAATTCAGAAAGAGTTTCCATCCAGCAATTAAAACTAGTAAGATTTAGTATTAAATTTTGATATTTTTATGGTAACAAGTCTTGAATTTTCTTCAGGATTTTATTTTTCCCAACTCTGTATGAAATGTCTTCCCTCTGTGTTCCCTTCTCTTTGTAGTTATTTGTTGGGGATTTCGTAAAGCAAATTAATGAAAATTATTTCCTGCTTGAGTGTTTATAAAGCAAAAACAGATGCAAAGGAGGGAAAAAAAAAACTTGGAAAAAAGTTGTCTGATGTCAGTAATATTTAGATTATTGTTGTTATTGTTGTTCAGTCACTAAGTCATGTCCGACTCTTTGCAGCCCCATGGGCTGCAGCATGCCAGGCTTCCTTGTCCTTCACCATCTCCCAGAGTTTGCTCAGACTCATGTCCATTGAGTCAGTGATGCTATCTAACCATCTCATCCTCTGCTGCCCCATTCTCCTCTCGCCCTTAATCTTTCCCAGTGTCAGGGTCTTTTCCAACCAGCTGGCTCTTCGCATCAGGTAACTGAAGTATTGGAGCTCCAGCATCGGTCCTTCCAATAAATATTCAGGGTTAGATATTATAATAATGAAAACATGGGGGAGGGGGAAACAGAATGAGTTTGCTCATTAGGTAGGCATTAAAGTTCCTTGAGGGCAAGAACTGTACATTAATTACATTGAATCCCACTCAGCTCTTAATACAATGTTTTACTTAGGATGTTGTCAAGGAAATTTTTTCAAGGGGACAGAAATTAACAGGACTTTGAGCACATTCTCACATTTGAGGTGCTAATAATTTCTAGTGTGAATTCATTGATAACAGTGTTTCAGTATTTAATATTAATTTGATTTTTCTGGCTGGTTTTGGACTTGAGTTACATTTAGAGGTGATGAAACAAACTAAAAGGGTTGCACAGTAGAATCTGAGGAGGATTTTCTCATAGTACATTTAAAAATAGCCTTAGTAGTTAAATCTGGGATGACAAGGTAGGTATAATTGTGGGGTGTTTACTCCCTTTATCCCAAAGAAACTTCATTGATTTGCCATAGCATTCCTTTAGATAGTGAGCATCTCAAGTAAATTTAAATTTTGATTTTGCACACAACTCACTTTAGACCGAGCTTTTCAGCAGTGAGTTGACCAAATAAAACAAAGTGCACATCTGAACTCGCTTCTGAGTTGTGTTCCTGAATCCTCCGAGGAAAATCTGGGCACACCTGTGCATGCCTTTTGTTAGACTGACTTAGTTGCCTGAAGTTGAGCTGAGAACCAGAAGTAAAATATTTTCTTTTTTAAGATGTGCTTTGGATTCAGCTAGAAATGGGTCGCTGAGAAACATCAAGGGTTCACTTTCTCTAGAGAAAGATGGGATCATGTTTTCTTTTCCTGTCTCTGGGACTTATGCATATTTATCTTCTGCCTTTTTCTAGAAAGAACTTAAGTTTTAAAAAAGGAAAACAAAATATATAGAAACAATCAGGATAAGAAGTTAAGGAAGGAAAGTAAGTTGAAAGCAGACTGGGGACTCGTGTACAAATTTCATGCCATGAGAACCTAGACAGTCACAAGAGGTAGACCACACATTTGGCTGTTAGCTTTTGAACAAAGCCAGTACAAATAGAATAATATGAATAATGCACTACTCCCAATGTTTCTACCAGAACTAAGTTGAGTGCTCTCTCAAAGGCTGAGAGATAAAGCTGACCTCAGGAGAACCCTTTGCTCAAACGATGACATTTAATCAATTAACAAATATTGGTTGAACCTGAACAGTTTGTCAGACATCGTAGCAGACACTGTGGATGCACAGACCATACCCTGAAGGAGTACATAGTTAGTGTGTGCAGATAAATAAATGAAATAAACTTGGAAATCACAGGGCAGTGTAGTAAATGCCATGGAGGGGGGGAAGCTCAGGGCATCATGGCACAGTCCAGACTCAGGGAGGGAGTGTATCTGGGGAGGGTTTCTGGAGGAGTTAATGTCTCAGGGAAGTCCTAAAGGATATATGCTTCTGATCCTTGGCAAAAGCAGAAAATGTTCCAGGGAGACAGAGCAAGTGGTCTGTACAAAGTGCCAAAGGCAGGAAAGAGTGATGCCTTCTGAGAATTGTACGTCATCATTCAGTATGACTGCAACAGATAATACAAAAGGGAGAGAGTTCTGAGAAATGAGACCAAGAACTCGGGCACACATACTAAGCTGTTGGAACAAACACTGTTGTTTGTGCTGAGCGCTATTCCTGGGGTTTTACTTGTTAGGTTGGTTTTTTGTATTTTACCAAATTTACCATTTTAAGACACTTTCTGTGGCCTTGATGTGGTTTGCCACACACTTGATCTCAGAGCATGAATCAGTGCATTTTTCCAGTTGTTATCTATTTGGGGAAATACTTAATATGGTACCCAACTGCCCACTTATATATCTTGTTTCAGCTCTCTCTCTGTGTTATTTTCCCCTTAAGTATTTACAGGAGTTTAAAACATCTGTTTCTAATGAGGGTAGCTACCTGCATAAAACCAGGATTATGTTAGAAATGAAAAAGAAGGAATATGTGTCAGGTAGGTGACCAGTGATATATAGTAAGTGAAAAGTGTAAAAGTGGTAGTTGCTTAGTTCTGTCCAACTCTTTGCAACCCTATGGACTGTAGCCCGCCAGCTCCTCTGTCCATGGAATTCTCCAGGCAAGAATACTGGAGTGGGGATCTTCCTGACCCAGATCTCAAACCTAGGTCTCCTGCATTGCAGGCAGATTCTTTACCATCTGAACCACTAGGGAGACTAGTGTATGCTTATATGCTAAGCAAATGGGTATTCCCGGTAGTGGTGAGAAGGACTGCTTCCCCACCTTCTGACTGGCCCAGCAAAGCCACAGGAAGATAAAATGGGACCTGGGTGTCTTTGTTGGTGGAATGGGATGATAATATCAGAGCTCAGATTCATTCTGCAAATGGGAACAGCAATAACTAAAAATTCATTACAATTGACTAGTCATTTAAATACATTGACATGTTATTTAGAGAAACTTTTTTAAAGCAATAAATTTAGTGATCTCTGGAGTAGCTCTGTTTGTTAGCACTGCCAAATTTGAAATTATAACTTAAGTGTCCTGCACTGTCTTCTCTGTTTTAACTTTCATGATAATACTTACATGCCTTCCAATATAAATGGATTTTGTGTAACAAATATTGCTAGTAATTAGGCTTTTTACCAGTTTCAGCTGGCTTCTACAAGCAAGAAACACATTTCTTCTTCATTAGTTCTCCTAATTGAGTTTCAGAAAATGAAATATTACTATGCCACAGAATAACTGTCTTATTTGCCTTTTTCCTAAAGCTTCTTACAAAAGTTTAACACCTTTTAAAAGGAAGGGACCGCTTGTTGTATTTTTTTTTTCAATCTATCTATCCCTCAGCATCAAGTCTAAAATTATTTCTTATAACTTTGGGAGATAGTGCTTTTAGTTCTGGTTCTCAAGACTGTGCAATATGACTAATGTCAGCTCAACATGCCACTAATAAATATGAGTAAAAGTACCCTAATTCCAGGGTCATAGCAGATGAAACTCCTCCAGTTGGCCAAGTATCTGCTCAATTTTAAGCATGTTGAATTCTTTTTTTAAAAAATGTCATTAGAGTATAATTGATTTACAGTTGTTGGTTTCAGCTGTACATCAAGTGAATGCATTATACTGATTATATATATATATCCTCATTTTTAATATATCCTTTTCCTATACAGGCCGTTACAGAGAGTATTGAGTTCACTGTGCAATACAGCAGGTTCTTGTTAGTTATCTGTTTTATATATAATAGTGTGTATATGTCAATCCCTGTCTCCCAATTTACCCCTCCTCTCCCTTTCCCCTGGTAACCATACGTTTGTTTTCTAGATCTGTGACTCTATTTCTGCTTTGTAAATAAGTTTATAAGCATAATGCGTTCTAATGTAAAAGCTTTCCTATTACTGTAGAA
Source organism: Cervus canadensis (assembly GCF_019320065.1). Taxonomy (NCBI): domain Eukaryota; kingdom Metazoa; phylum Chordata; class Mammalia; order Artiodactyla; family Cervidae; genus Cervus; species Cervus canadensis. The sequence goes on along the minus strand of NC_057398.1, from coordinate 47,756,404 downwards.
CATGTATAATCATTTTAATTTGAATGTCCTTTCTTTTTCTATAATAATTGACTGTCCTTTATTATCCCAGACTCTGCTACTTTGGAAAACCTAGCAGCAGCATGCCACCTGACTTGACCACACACCCATCATACCCCAAGGATCTGTTGCTTTCTCATGTACTTATACTGATTTGGAGCCTGGAAATGTAGGATTTGAGTAGGCAAGTGGGTACCTTTGTTAAGTGTAAGAAACATTATCCTATACATTATTTTTATTACACTAAAAGTCCTTTTCTGTGCTGCATGACTTTGAAATTTTCCAACAATATTTTATTGTTTCCCCAATAAAACTGATTCTGCTTTTCTGAGCCACTTGGATTTGAGTCCTATAGAATAGCAAAATGTTTTTATATGGCCCTTCAGACTGTCAGCTGTTATGCTTGGCTATAAAAAGACCTCCTCAAGCTTCCTCATACTGGCTTTTTAGAAGCCATCCCCCAAGTTTTTGAGAAAGAGTAAAATTTTTATTTCCCTAGAAAGAGAAAGACAGGGAAAAGCCCCAATTCTGCCAAAGAGAAATGAATCATTTATTCTTTCATAAGATAATGTGCTGCTTTAGGTTACTGACTGGGGTTTGCTTCTATCATTCATGGTTTCCATCATACATTTTTAATGCAAAAACTTTATTTGAAGAACAGTAGAAGAGAGGAACAGAGAGAGGACAGGAAGAAAGGAGGAGGGAGAGAGGAAAGCACCAATGAGTTTAAGCAACCGCCTAAGAAGCTGCTTTTTTTTTTTTTCATTTTTGCATGTAGCTATGCTTTCCGTACCTAGATATTATAGGTGGAGTTTATGGAAGAAGAATAAGAAAAAGGCTAATATTTATTGAGAATATATTATGTCCCCAACATTATGTTAAAGTATAACATCTGTTGTTTTATTTAGTCACTACAAAAACCTTTTGAGGTTGATATTATTATAATTTCAATTTTGCCTTTGAGAAAATTGCAGTTAGAAGAGATGGCATCTCTTCTTAGATCCAGGATTGGGACCTGGGAGGTGTGATACTTGTGCTCATTTAGGGCATGTGCTCTTAACCGTGTGTTCAAATGTTGACTGAAGTGAGAAATAGCCCAAGACAAAAGTTTTGAACTCTTTACAAGAGATTCTTAAATGTGAACAAAAGTACCTGTTTTCCACACGTTTTATTTTGATTGATTGCCATGGCTTTGCATCTTAGTACTTCCCCTCTCCCCGCTCCACACCCCCTCCCCAATATGTGGGATCCTGCTTATGCATTGATTCCCCTCATGTATTTGGGCCTGGTGTGGACACAGATAGAAAATCTTTGAGTGCACATCTTGTGAAGACTCTGAATCATCAGACAGTGCTTGCAAACTGAGCTCTACTGTTTACTCTCTGTGGGACCTGAATAAAAAACTTTATGGTGCCAAACCTTAGTTTCCTCATCCATACACCTGTTACTGGAGTGACAGATGAAACAGATGCTCCCCAGGTATTTGTTTGATGAGTGAATTTTTCTCCTCTTTTCTTCCTCTTCTTCCTGCTTCTCATAGCAGAGGGGAGATGACAGGACACCTAGTGGCTATGGCAGGATAAAATGAAGGAAAGCAGGGAAGAGAGGCATAATAAATTATATTCTTGCTAATTTGTTGGTCTCTTTTCTCCCCCTTATCAACTTTACTGAGCAATAATTGTATATAATTAAACGGATCTATTTAATTGGATGAGTTTTGACAGTTTTATACATCCATGAAACCGTAATCACACTCAAGATACAGAACATTTTCATTACTCTAAAAAGATTTCCTGTTCCACTTTTTTCCTTATACTATTTTTTATTGCAGTAAAATATAGGCAATATGAACTTTAACATTTTAACCATTTTTAAATACACAATTCAATGGGATTAGTACAATGTTGTACAACCATCACCATGATCTGTTTTCAACAAGTTTCTACTCCAAATAGAAACTCTGTATCCATAAAAGAGTAGCTCCTCATTCTCTCCTTCCCTCCAGCTTTTAACCTCTAACCTACTTTCTTTCTTATGAATTTGCCCATTCTAGATAATATTTCATGTAAGCAGATTCATTTTTTGTGTCTGCCTTTTTGTGTCTGCCTTTTGTGTCTGCCTTTTTCCACTTAGCATAATGTTTTTAAGATGCTTCCGTGTTGAAGCATCTGTTAGAACTTTATTCCTTTTTATTATTGAATAACATTCCATTGTATGTATACACCACAGTTTGTTTATCCACTCATTTGTTTGGTATTCGGTTATTTCTGTGTTTTGGCTGTGGTCATTAAGGCTGCAATGAACATTGGTATACAAATACTTGTCTGAGTCTCTGTTTTCAATTCTTTTGGTTTTTTACCTAGAAGTGGAATTGGTGGATCACATAGTGTCTCATTTGAAAAGACCCTGATGCTGGGAAAGATTGAAGGCAGGAGGAGAAGGGGACGACAGAGGATGAGATGGTTGGATGGCATCACCGACTCGATGGACATGGGTTTGGGTGGACTCCGGGAGTTGGTGATGGACAGGGAGGCCTGGCGTGCTGCGGTTCATGGGTTCGCAAAGAGTCGGACACGACTGAGCGACTGAACTGAACTGAACTGATAGTGTCTAATTTTTCAAGGAACCACTCTAATGTTTTCCAAAGCAGCTGCACCATTTTACATTCTCACCAGCAATTCATAAGGGTCCCAGTTGCTCTACATTTTACCAGTACATTTTTGTTCTTGATAATAGTTATCCTAGTGGATATGGGCATCCCTAGTGACTTACATAGTAAAGAATCCATCTATAATACAGGGGACCTGGGTTTGATTCCTGGGTTGGGAAGATCTCCTAGAGGAGGGCATGGCAACCCACTCAAGTAGTCTTACCTGGAGAATCCCCATGAACAGAGGAACCTGGCGGGCTACAGTCCTTGGGGTCACAAAGAGTCGGACACAACTGAATGACTAAGCACATCCTAATGGATATGAAGTGGTATCTCATTGTGATTTTTATTTGCATTTCTCTAACAGTTAGTAATATTGAGCATCTTTTTATGTGCATACTAATGACCATCTGTATACCTTCTTTGTAACTGAACACTTTTCTAGTCCAGCCCTCTGTCCATCCATCCCCAACTACTGATCTCCTTTTTGTCACTGTACTCTATTTGCGTTTTATATGAGCAAAATCATTCAGTTGCTGTTGCTGCTGCTGCTAAGTCACTTCAGTTGTGTCCGACTCTGCAACCCATAGACGGCAGCCCACCAGGCTCCCCCGTCCCTGGGATTCTCCAGGCAAGAACACTGGAGTGGGTTGCCATTTCCTTCTCCAATGCATGAAAGTGATAAGTGAAAGTGAGGTCGCTCAGTCATATCCGACTCTTAGCAACCCCGTGGACTGCAGCCTACCAGGCTCCTCCATCCATGGGATTTTCCAGGCAAGAGTACTGGAGTGGGTTGCCATTGCCTTCTCCAAATCACTCAGTATATACCCTTATAACCAACTTCTTTCACTTAGCATAATGGTCTTGAGGTAGCACCCACTTTGTTGGTACTATCAGCAATTTACTCTTTTTTATTGATGAGTAGTGTTCCATTATGTAGACATACCACATTTTTGTCTCTCCATTCACATATTGGTGGATATTTACTATGAATAAATTTGCTACTGATATTCACATGTAAATTTTTGTATGGACTGTGTTTTCATTGCTTTTAGGTAAATATCTAGGGGCATAGTGGCTAGATTACATGGGTTTATGATTAACTTTATAAAAAACTGCCAAACTGCTTTCCAAAGTGATAATGCCATTTTGTGTTCCAGCTGGCATCATATGAGAGTTCCAATTGCTCTACATCCTTGCCAACAATTAGTATGGCCAATCTCCTTAATTGAAACAATTCTAATGGGTGTGTAGTGGTATCTCATTATGGTTTTTATTTGCATTTCTCTGATTAGCTAATGAGATTGATCATCTTTTTATGTGCTTTTTGCTGTTTTATTTTTCTTTTGAGAAATATTTGTTCATATCTTTTCCACATTTTATATTTTTTGGCTTCATATTATTGAATTATAAGACTTCTTTATATAACATGGATATGAGTACTTTGTCAGATATGCATTGCAGACATTTTCTCCTTACCCGTGATCTCCCTTTTTGTTTTCTTAATGGTATCTTTTGAAGAGCAAACGTTTTAATTTTGGTAAAGGTCAGTGTAACATTTTTTACTTTTATGGTTCTTTTTTTGTGTGTCTTATTTAAAAATCTTTGACAGCAGAAATTCACAAAAAGTTTCTCATAGACTTTTTAAAATTTAGCTTTTAAGTTTAGATTTATAATATATTTTGAAATTATTTTTTCACATGGTGAGGTTAAGGTTGATGTTTCTTTCTTATTTTTTTTGGCTGCACCTCACAGCATGTGGAACTTCCCCAGCCAGGGACTGAACCCTCATCCCCTCCAGTGAAAGCCTGGGAATCTTAACCACTAGACCACCAGGGATGCCCTGATATTTATTTTCTATGCCTATATTCAGTTGTTATAACATCATTTATTGAAGAGACTTCCCTTCTATTGAATTACCTTGTCATCTTTGTTGGATATCAATTGACTATATATAGTCAACCATATATTTATTGTCACTGTGTATGTATATACATAACAATGTATATAAGATATATATAACAATATATTGACTGTATATAGTCAATTGACTTTATATATTGACTTAAATATATAAATTTTTATATATAAATGAATTTATATATAAAGGAGTAAATAAATCTCTAGATTTCCCAGCAAGAATACTGGAGTTGATTGCCATTTCCTTCTTCAAGGTATATTCCCAACACAGAGATTGAACCTGTATCCTGTGGATCTCCTGCATTGCAGGTGGATTCTTTACCTCTGAGCCACCAGGGAAGCCAGATCTATATATGTATGGCTCTATTTCTAGATTCTCTATTCTGTTTATCTTGTCTCCAATATTTTACCATCTTGATTTGTAGAGCTTTTTCATAAGTCTTGAAATCAGGTAGTGTATACCCTCAAACTTTTTCTAGGCCAAGCAAAGTACAAAGATTGCAAGGGATCCTCCATTACCCTAAAGCTTGTAGTGTTCTCACCGAGTTCAGTGGGGCAGCTGCCGCTAAGAGAGACTGTCACTTGCCCAGAGTCACAGAGCTAACGAATACTGGGACTGGGATTCAAGAGAGCTCTGCTGGCTCCAGAGGCCATGCTCTTAGTCACTAGTAGTCAAGATAATGTATTTGGGAACTACAGATATTTATTTAAAGATATTCTTAGCAATTTTTTGCATGCCTATTTTTCTCACCTCTATTTCTTCCAACCTAAAATATATATGCAAGGTATATGAGCGGTTAGATATACTCATGGGAAGGATAGATAAGTCTTTAGTCCACCATCTCAAACTCACAGTGGACATGCCTATCATTCGAAAGTCTTGTCAGGTTTATCTCTGAAATGCATTTTAATTAGCCTGGATTTTTTCCCCTTTTGTCTATCTCATGTAGACACCATCAGGCAGAAAATAAGTCTTGTACTATCAGTATCACATAGGAAATCATTAGAATTTTCCAAAGTTGTCTTTTCTCATACTGCCCCATCAATGTGCTGGTCAGCTGGCACTGTTATCATGCCCTATGTGTGAGGTCTCAGAATATGGAAGACTTGGATTTCACTTGTTAAAAGTTGTCTGGAACTTTGGTTGTGCCTAACAGTTCTTTTTCTTCCTCCTTTTAAAGGACAAGAAAAATGAATGGGCTGTTTTATAACCCCTTTCAGTCCTCTGATCTTCAGTGAGGAAAATGTTGAAAGGCATGGTGCAGCTGTTTTATGTTGCAGTTAATAATCTAATTAAATGTATCTTATTCAGATCATTATGGACTTCATTAGAGCTGGACTTTTTATAAGAAAGATGATGAGTTAGATTTATGCAGAATCATCTGGGTCTTTTAAATTTTGTGATCATGCCAGCAGTGCCTGATGAAAAAAAAAGTTCAAATCTGCCTATCTGATTTAGTTGGTTGGTTGTTTTTGAAAGGTTCTTCCTTCCAATTTTGCTCACGTTTTTGTGAGCAGACAGTTTTCACAATGATTAATAAGTGAAGTTTGTTGTTTCAGAGACAGTACCATTGGGAAATGATGCATCATCTTCTTAGAAGGCTATGTATCATTTGAACATCCTGGTGCATATGGGAAATAAAACATCTAAAGTAATTGGCATTATCTAGGTCAAAAAGAGAAGAAATTACATTTTGCCTGCTGTATTTTCTGTACTGGAGAAGAAATTAGTTTTCTGGTCTTCAGTTTAATTGCTGAATTTTTCCAGTGTCAGGGAGAAGTATCTAAGCTAGAAATTGATTTGAAAATAGAAAGTGACTCATGTTAGCCTTAGTCACATAATTTGTATATAAAGGTTTCAGAGTATTTTTACTCTGTTTTAGATATGATGATCAACATCTGCATGACTTCCTAGTCTATCACCTTTAAAGGGAAATTGATATGAAGCTGTGCTCGACAAAAATTTCTTATTTTTAAAGATTTCTTCTTAGGATGTCTTCCTCTTCATGATTTTATATTTTATAAGTCAGGGTATGTCTATGGTCTTCAATTCCTCATCCTTTTAGCTCTGATCATAGGATCCTAATGACATGAATAGCTTTTCCCCACTTAGATAATTTATTCTATCAGTTTAACTGTGGTTGATCCCAAGCAATTCTGAGTTGTTATTCAGTAAGAGGCAATATTGAAATATAACTTGATGGTTGATATTCTGTTGGAACTTTGGTCTTGCCCACTTGCTTGAAGCCAGGAAAGCTGCATTTCCCTCACTGTCTCCCAGTTGGTTCCTATCTGTGTGTGGCCTGCATAAGCATTCTCTACTCGACTGGCCCAGGAACAGAGATTTTCTAACCATCTCTTAATATTCAGAGTTTTAGTTTGAACTGCTTGCAAGGATCCAGTTTTCTTTCTCCATACCCCTAACTCCTGATCTTCCTCATGCCTGGCCTAGGGCTTCCTTTAGCCTTTTTATGGTCAAGTCATATTCATTGAACCTGATGTTTAGAACCAGTTCTTGCCCATGCTTTTTCTTCCCTCCTCCACAGTGCTTAATATTGTTCCCCCAGGCAGACTACCTTTGGTTATTCTAGGCGAATGGCGCGCCAAGTCTGGCCTACCCCTGAGACCCTCATCTTTTGCCCATCCTCCCATCTAGGATACCCTCCTCTTCCATAGCTGTGGGCCTGCATCCTCAAGTCAACCAACCACAGATCAAAAATATTCGGGGAGGAGGGGAACAATTCCAGAAAGTTCCAAAAAGCAAAACTTGTTTACTGTGTGCCAGCAACTGCTTACATAGCATTTACATAGCATTGTATTAGGTATTACAGATAATCTAGAGGTGCTTCAAAGTATACAGGAAGGTGTGTATAGATTATATGCAAATACTATCCTTTTGTATTTAAGGGGTTTGAGCATACAGATTTCGGTATCTTTGAGGGGTCCTAGAACTAATCCTCGGCAGATACTGGGAGCTACTTACTGTACATTGATACTCTTTGAATTCCTAGTTGGCTAAGATTATATCTATGAAATTTTTTTTTTTGTATTGGACCAGACTTACCTGTCTAGAGACTATTGTGGGGCTAGAGCTTTTTGATGATCTCCTTAATTGAATAATGATATAAAAATTCTAGACTATGAGTCTAGTGTTGGCCTATACTAAACTTCTCATCTTTCATTTTGAAGTGAAAAGAACATTGGCTTGTAGTTTATGGCCCTAATCTTTATGTACTTTGGTGAAAGACTGCCCATGGGCTGTATTAACACATTCATTGCTTGCTCTCTAACTTGTATTCCTTATTGATATTTCTTTGTATAGATCTTATTTTTTGTTGCTAAATTTACCCTATATGTCATATGATATGTATTGCTACTTTTGTTGAGTATTTTTATTAAATGTCTAGCTGTGTATTCCTAGTATAGTGAAAAGTTAATGATTTTTTGGTATATTTATTTGTATCTATGCATCTTAGTAAATCCTCTTATTAATTTAAATATTTCTTTCAATTAGAGTTGGATTTTCAAAATATATAATCTTACTCTCTGCAAGTAAAAACTATTTGTGTGCATATATAAAATTTATATATATAAGTATGTATACACGTATTTTTCTTATATCAACCAGAGCTTTCAAAATAATATTTTAAAAGAGATCACGAGAGCCATCCTTGTCAAGTTTCTCTTGTTAATAAAAATGACTTGAACACTTAACCATTTAGCAGTGTTTGCTATTGGATTTTGCAAAATTGTCTTCATCATGTTTAAGTAATTTTCATTTTTCCTAATTAAGTATTTTTAACACACCTCTTTATTGACCTAACCTGTTGTGTACAGGCTGGTCTCCATAAAGGCCTCTTTACTGTTCTGCAGCCTCAAATAAACAATTCACCATAAAATTTTGTGCCAAGTGAAGGGGGCTAGAAATCAGTTTACTTGATGAATTTTTTTTCTCAGTGATCTGACCTCTAGCCTCTCTACAAAATATGAGCTAGCATGTGTCATCTTTAAATTAGTTCTTTCTTTAGGTACCTACATAATTTCTTTCCGAAGCCATCCATTTACATGAGAGTCTTTATTCTGGCATAGACATTAACAAGTTTATGTTCATTTCCCTGAAAGTAAAATGGACATCATGTGATATCTTCATTTTCCTACTATGTATTCATCTAGAACATGTTATCTTGGTGTGTGTAGACATGGACTTATTTAAGCCATTTCTCATAAATTGAACCATAAATCATTATCAGTTCACTTCAGTTCAGTCCCTCAGTCGTGTCCAGCTGTTTGCGACAACATGAGCTGTAGCACTCCAGGCTTCCCTGTCCATCACCAACTCCCGGAGCTTGCTCAAACTCATGTCCCTCAAGTCTGTGATGCCATTATAATTTACACTAAGAACTGAATCCAAATAATGACTTTTTATTGCACAATGAGCACCCCCTAACTTAGAAAAATATACTGTGTATCAATTAAAGTTAGATCTGTGTTTAGTTATTTACAGAACTGTTGAATTAGAGGAAAATTGGAGTATGTTATTTTGTGGAATGATTTCTTTTCATTTCTAAATACAAGTCTTAGGCAAAAGAGGCCGCAAGGGAACTTCACTGAGATCTGGGAAAAAAATGAAACATACCTAGAAAATCTACTGTTTCTCACCAGGATCTACCTACGGACACTGCAGCAATTGTAGTAAATGCTGAATCTTCCTAAATCTAGTGTTCTGACAGGTTTTCCTTTACTTATGGATCCCAGAAATCCTTGGTGAGAATCATTATTCAGTTTCCTGTCTGTGTTGAGGATTTTTGCCTCTGGCAGAGTCCTAATCCCAGTGTTTCTGAGAAAAGAACGTACTGTCATAGTTTTGGGACGTTGCCAGGGAAAAACTACCCCCTCAGACAATTATTTTGTACTTTCCTTTTACTGCACATGTAATACATTATTCATCAGTTTCTAAGCATGTTCATTATAAATGCTATTTAATCATGTTTTAAAAGTAAACAGCATTTATCAAATTTTCAAGTCAGTATCCACTTTAAGCCAGCATCCATTCTTTACCACAAACATGTGCTCTGCACGGGACATGTGTGTCTATCTTTGTCCCATTACCTGCGCAAAGGCTGGGAGCTACCCCCATGTCCCCTTGAGTTATTTCCTATGTTTTGGGTCATTCCCCATATTAAAATAATCAAGATATGTTTTAGTTATGTACAGTAGTTAATTTTGCTTTTTGAACTTTTCTGAATATCCATGATGGTTCAGGCATTTTGTTTTCAAAATATGTGAGTGTCTTAACTGACTTGCTTTTGGTGCTTTACACAGTACTGTGAGCTCCATGAATATTTGTTTGATTGAATGGCAGCAATGCATGGTGAAACTGATGAATTATACAGTGTTGTGTGTGTTATCAGAAATTCTTAGATTTCTTGATTCGTTTTTGCCTGTTTTTGATAATAATGGCAGTGAAGACACTGTTAGTCCATGCAGAAGGTAGAATGGATGATGATGATAATAATGTGTCTGTGTACTTATGTGCACATGTTGGCCTGTATTTATCTGTATGTAGGTAAGGGTGAAGATAAAGAAATAGAGTGGCTGAAAAAAAAGAGATAAAAATTTCCCACTGTGTTCTGGAAATAGTTTTAGGCACTTTGATTTTTCCTTTAGCCCTCGAGATATACTTATTAAGTATCTACTCAGAACAGGCATTAAAGCTCCAGAGACAGCCTCAGTAAGCTTAGCCTAGTGGAAGAGATAGCAGGAAACTATGTGGTCAAGGCTTTGATAAAGGTAGGGTTCGCAAGTCAAAGCACAAAATAAGGCCTCCATACGAGAGTGGAATTCAAGAAGGCTTTCTTCAAGGAGTGCGTCTTGGGTTTAGTCTTGAAGATGAAGAAGGAGCTCGCTTGACAGAGAAGGGAAGAAGGGGGGCTTCAGCCAAAGGCAATAGCAGCCATGAAGAGTTGATTTATGCAGCCTTAATTTCTTCTTGGGGGATAGAGGAGAAACATTTTGAATTTAAGACGTCACGCTAGGTGCCTCTTTTAGAACTGGTTCATTCATAATATTAAATTCTTTCATATGGGTGGAGAACCTAACAGTGCTCAAAAAGAGCAAAACTATTGCCACTGAATGTTCTTTGGTTTGGCGTGTATACCTCTTGATATACATGGCGTGTCATGCTCCTTTTGTATAACTTGCAATTAGGAATTTAGAGATATTCTGAGTATGTGGTTCGTTTTTAATTGCAGCATGATTGATGTACATTGTTATGTTAGTTTCATGTATATTATGTAATGATTTGATATTTGTATACATTGTAACATGATCACTATAGTAAGTCTAGTTACCATCTGTAACCACACAAAGTTAATACAACATTATTGACTATTTTCCCCATGCTGTACATTACACCCCCATGACTTATTTATTTTACAACTTGCTCCGTTTTATTCATTTAGCCACCACCCCCCCCATCTTCCTTCCTCAGGCAACCATACGGTTCTTGAATTGTGATTATTTTTCTGGGATTTTACCCCCAGTTTTTTTCTTGTCATGTTAATTTGCTTCTATTCGCAATTTTCCCCCATTGTTACAATATGCAGTATATATTTGTGAATCTGGAGGAACATCTTAGAAATTTTAATTAGCATATAAGAGTATAAAAAATCCTAAGGATTATCTGAACGAGAATAGGCTTTGGAGGGGCACTGTTAAGCTATACATTGTCATTTTAATATTCATTCTAGGATATACAGATAACATGCCTCAACAGCCTATTTTATTTGGGTAAAAATGGATGTTAACAATCAGATGGGCCCAGGGTCACATCCTCAAAATGTCACTTATCAGTCATATGACCTAGGACAGATTCCTTAATCTTTTGATCCTCAATTTCCTTTACTATGAAATGAACACACACTGAAACTAACTCTATAGGTGAAGGTGTTAGAGAAAAGTGTTACAAAGTACCTCAATAAGGGCTTTAAGGCATAGTATGATAATTTCCTTATTGGTAGTTTCATCTAGGAATGCAAACTATTTATTTGGTCAAATCTTTATTTTTATAATAAGGATTTCATACTATCTAAATTTAGCTAGATATAACTCCTTTTGAATCCACTGGGAAAGAGATTACGACCCCTCTAATTGTCTCCCAGAACCAGAAATTAAGATTTTCCTAATGTAGCCAGTGTATTTGATTGCTTTAGCTATGAATGTTTTACTAGCTCTCTTTAGAATTACTTTCTTGTAGATTATAACCATTGTTGAATTGCCCACAAGGCAGATTTCAGGCTGTTGTGTGCATGCTTAATACCCCAGCAGCATTGAGATGCACGCACAGGCAAACATACACATATACAATTTACTTTCATAAAAAACATCAAGTCCAAACAAGTTAACCAGAAATTTACTATTAGAAGTTCTGTAAAGATGTATTTAATTTCAGCATATGCAGCATTTTTCTTTTGATGTATAGTGTTTTTATTTTGAAATCTCCATTGTGGGAAGAGTAAGGAACATCAAATGTTTTCACTGCATGGGGACTTTAAAGTCCCCTCTGGATGATAGGTATGTCTTAATTAGGAAGTAGTTCCTAGTGAGTAGTTCCTCACTGGTTATATATCAGAAATGGAAAAAGCACAACCATCTGTCTTTCAGTTATTTGCCATTTGTGCAACATTTAACCATTTTCAAACAAAATTCTAAGCAGCAGGATATTAAGACAGTAGAATCAGTGAAGGGTAGACTATAAAATGTTAATGCTCTGTAGGAATTTAAGAGTCAGCTTAGTATAGGAGTTGTCCAAATACTTTAGCATAAAACCCTTTCTTTAAATGAAAGAGGATACAGGAGCCCACCAAGCCATTTTGGTAAGAGTATATAGAATGCTTACTGAGGGGAATGTGAGGGGAATGGGGATCCCCAGAGTCTGACACCTCTTCCTTGGTTGCCCCACCCCCAGGCTGTGGGACTCTGGGGAGGTTCTGGGAAGCAGAGTTTGTAACTACCGGTTTAACATAAGCCCCAGTTGAGACCCCTGATACCCAGAAGGCTTTATCCCAATGTGGCTGAATTCAAGAGTATTTCTGGCGCTGGGAGCTGCATTTGGAACTAATTTGGCAAATTCCTATCAGAAAACAGTGTTTGGAGGGCATTGTCAGCTTTTATTGGGATAGTTCCTTTGAGAGAAGGAAAGTGTTGTGTCAGAGTCATTCCAAGCCCAAGTTCATGTTTGTGTAAGAGAAAAGATAAGCAACAGCATTTCTTAGATCTCTGGTAACAAAGCACAAGTAGTTGACTTTTGAATACGCTGTGATGGATTAAAAGCGAAGAGTTTTAATCCTGGTGGTTTTCCTATTTCTTTAACCCCTTAGGTTGGAGCTAAATAAATCCTCCTTTTTAATCTTTGCATGTTAATAACATTCAGATTGTGATGCAATAAATATCCAAAACAGCCCCAAATTACTTGTAAACCAAAACATTAGAATACATCCATTTGAAAGGTGAATGCTTTCTCTGATTCATTACAGTGTCTTATTAGGTGACTGAATAAATCTAGTTTAAAACTACCCAAGAGAAATGTTTTATAATACTTAATTGTACATAGCCACATATTATGTTGGACATTCACTATAACTTAGACAAAAATAGTGGTACTGATTCACCCTGAATTAATATAAGTTACTTTTCTAGTACTTGGGATGGATTTGGGCTGAACCACTCTCTTTTCTCCCCAAATCTCTTTTGATCTCCTGCTAGGGTGTTGAGAATACTCAGGCCTGGTCTATGTCTTTGAAACACCATAAAAGGTAATTGGCAAAGAGAGGATTGAACCTGTGACCTTGCTTCCACTGCAACAGGACCTAATCAATTGAGAAAACTCCCGTCCGCAGCTTTTCTTTCAAGGGTTCTCCTCTCTTTATTGCCATGTAACTGATGTTTGCTATCTTGTGACTCAGCTGTCACCAATTACCCCTACCCTTTTAATCCCACATGGTATTCTTGCACATTAGGCGCTTAGTAAAATTTATTGAGTCAATTAGTAAATGGAGACAAGAAGTCTCTAGCCAGTTTGTAAGCATCAGTTATTCCTTTGAGGAATACAGTGATATTATGGTCGCATTTCAAAGGCTCCCTCAGATTATCCTAGGTATTGTGCTTATTACTGAGCTGTGTCTTTCTTCTTCTCCAAAGCCTATATTTACCTTGGCCATCTTGATTTTATATGTTGGCCTTTGTAAATGTATATTTTCTAATATATATTTTCTAGGCAATATCATGAGATGAGGGTGGGTATATATCTGCCTATATCTATGTTTACATATGGATGAACATATAATTTGTACATCTGCATATACCCATATATGGAGAGGAGGGCATCTAAATATGAGTAAATGTGTTCTGTCATGGACAGAGCAATTGATTGCAATTTCAAAGATTATTTTTTACCTCCACTGAAAAATTTTAGATTGTTATTACTCATTACTAGTATTATTGTGTAGAAGGTAAATTCATGGTGAAATCTCTAAATCTCCACAATCTGTGTTTTGTTCCTTCGCCTGTAACTGGATTTGCTTCTTCATGACGGGAGAAAATAAGCGACGCTAACTGCGGCTTTCAAATATTAAACCCCAGTAGAGACTTGAATGCCCGGCACTTTTTTCCTACGAGGAAAACCTTTCCTAGTTTATGGAAATAGGTATTTAAATTGGCAATGCTTTAATTTCCCCGTTTCTACTTCCAAAATGTCCCTGAAGTTATTTGTTTTTTAATTTGTAGACAGCGGATATTCACTATACTAAATTCTCTACAAACTAAGGCCAAGAACCCTTATACCTTGGAGCAAAATTATACAGGAAGTGGTGTGTGGGTCTGAGATGGAAACACTGAGAGATTGCTTTCATGGTGAGACCTGCAGCAGATGTCCCATATGTCTGCTGATGGAAAGATGGTGGGGTGGGCGTGCCATCTGCCTCTGTACATGATGCAGTGGAGAATTCTTGGAATTTTTACAAGAATATGATGTAAAAACTCTTCTGAGTTCTAAGGTCCTTAGTATTTATGTAGAGAAGTGGTTTTTACCGTCCAGAATCCAGTGGGCTGGGAGGTCACTCTCGCACTTCGGGAGTAGACAGTTTGCCTCAGCCATGGTGCTCGCTCTATTTCATGTTTCAGTCTTCCGTCTATGGAAGATTTTATTTGAGAAATAGGTTTCACTAATTGAGACATGTTGTTAAAACTCTGATCTTAGAAGGCTGAGTGGTCTCATTAATAAATAGACTATTGATGGTAGCACGGGCTACCTGATTGAATTTAAGATGCAGGCTTTCTGCTTTGAGTTTCTTGTGGTTTTCCTGACTCCTTGTTCTTTTTTTGAGTGTAACACAAAGATCTGAAACCATAAATAAAAGATGAATTCTACCATGTTAAAATAAACATTAAAAAAACATCTGCATAGCCAAACCCCTATAAAAAAACAAACTGGGGGAAAAAATATTTGCAGCTCATAACCTAGGGAAGGGATAATTTGCTTAATGCTGGGTCTGTGAGTACAGTCCCAAGGCCAAACTCAGTCTGCTTTTATAAACTGAGTTTTTTAGAACTTGATTTATACACCCATTGGTTCGCATCTTGTTTGGGGCTGTTTTCACCATACGGTGGCAGACTTGAGCAGTTCCAACAGAAATCATATGGCACATGAAGCCAAAAAGATTTACTGTTTGGCCCTTTATAGAAAAAGTTTGCCACTCTTTGCTCTAATGCATAATGAGTTCCTACAGCTATGAATCAATATGGGAAAG
This sequence comes from Cervus canadensis, assembly GCF_019320065.1. Lineage (NCBI taxonomy): Eukaryota > Metazoa > Chordata > Mammalia > Artiodactyla > Cervidae > Cervus > Cervus canadensis. Next base: position 47,741,011 of record NC_057398.1, on the reverse strand, counting down.
ACTAAACAGCTCAGTAGAAAAATAGGCAAGGGGCTTGTATGTCAGTGTCTCAGCAAAACACAAAAACAGCTAACAGTTTTCAAATGAGGACTCAGATTAAGGGGCAAGATGAAGGGAATGAACGAGGTGTGATGAGACACTCAAAGACCAGCAAGCGCAGGAAGCCATCACCATCACTCCGGGTGGAGGGCACACAGAGGGAAAACAGTGTTACTAGAACTCAGTGAGAACATCGTAGCAGGGGATGACGGATTGCCCAAAGGAGGCTGTAAATATGGAGGCACATAGCCGCCATGAGAATCATGGCATTGGGATGAGGCAGAAATAGGAAAGAAAGGCCTTGATATCTCTCTCCTACCTTCCAGTCTCCTCCTGGTGCCTCCCAATTACTGACCCTTGCCAGGCAAGAGAGGTCAGGTGAAGCTGTCCTCAGGGGTCAGCCTCCTAGGGCACAGATGAAAAAATCCTCAACTCATTCATAATAAGAGCAATGTAAGTGAAAACTTACACTGAAATGTCTTTCTTTTTTTTCCCGATTAGATTGGCAAGGAGCAAGGTGTTCACTGGTACCCTGTGTTAGCAAGGGTACAGAGAAACAATCTCTCTGTGTGTGTGTGTGAATATATTTTACAAATACATATACCCTTTGACTCAGCAACTACACTTCTATGAATTTATTTACTACATACTTTAGCAAATACTTGAAGTGACATTCACTGCAGCCTTATTTGTAATATGAAAAGAATGGAAATAACATTCACCAATAGACTGGTTATTTAAATTAAGCTATGTCTGTTCAGTGGAATACTATAAAGTCATAAAAAAGAATGAGGACACTCATTCTTTATGCCCTCATATGAAATTAAATCTATGTTATATTGTTTAGTGTGCAGAGAAAATGAAAATGGACTATGTAGTACATGACCATTTGGGTAAAAATTAGGAAGGAAAAGAATACATAAACATACTTTTATATGCATAAAAGTAAAACTGGTTAAGTTGGATGCCTCTAAAGACGGGGTACTGGGCAGGGAGACTTTTTTGTGGTTTTGAACCTTTTCAATTTTGATTCATGTCAGTGAATTACCTTTTTCATTGCTAACACTAGCAAAGGGGTACTCTTTTGCCCCCTTCTGATGCCTATGTCAGAAGCTTTCTCTATCTCCTTTATACTTTAATAAAACTTTATTACACACACACACAAAAAAGAAGAAGAACTATTGCTTTTCCAGGCAAAGGAGGACACACCTGGCTCTTACTCTCAAAAATTGTGTCCCCTACCTATTTAAAAATAAAGTAAAAATAATCTTATGGACAAGTTAATTGCAGTCTTAGGTAGCTTTCATATGAAAATTTCATTTAGGAGAATCTCAAAATTCTAGTCCCCAACTTGTGACTTCTGTTAATTTCACAAACAAGATCTGAGAAGCTGATTGGGAGATCCAAGTTAATGGGCTGGCTCTTGAGGCTTCAGTGAGGACACTCTGTCTCCTCCTCAGCCCTGTTTTGTTTGCCAGTTGGTCATGGTCCCAGGTACTGCCTCTTAAATCTTTGTTTTCCTCAGCATACTTGAAATCAATAACACTGTTTATTTATTTTTAACTATTCTCTATCATTGTGCTTTCAATTAATTCATTGTGCTTTCATCCTGCCCGTATCTATTGGTCTATATATTGAGATTTTTCTCTCCATGTGTCATCCCTCCTAAAGAGAGATGTATGCTTTAGTTATTTGGAGCTATGTCTTTTGAATATTTATTTTGACATGGAGCAAATTGTGGATTATCAACAAGTAAACATTTGGACAATCAGGGGATCAAAATATAGGAACAGATCTGGATTTCTCAAATCTGTCTCCTTTTATTTTTTTTTTTCTGGGCAATATTTGCCTGAAGTGGAAAGAACTGAATATGGATGAGCGCATGTTGCAAACTGATTTTCCACCGTAATTGCTTTGCAGTACGAAAATAGGCCGAGAAAGTAGATTGAGAATATAGGCAATCAGAGATGAGATTCTTACACCTGCCAGATACCATGTGTAGCACACGAGCATCCACAGAGAAATTGAAATGCTGCTATCTTGTGACAAGAGGTTCCAATTAATGTGATTCGGAGGCATCTGTCTGCCAATAGCTCACCTCATGAAATGACAATACTGTCCTGATGTTGGAGTGTGTCAAAAGGCTCATTTGGTGAGTGGCAGAGAAGTCATCTCGGAACTTTGCTGTAGGCTGTGACCCTCATTCCCTTCCATTTGTTTCAACTCCAGACCAGCAGCTTCCAGGAAACTCTCCTAGCTGGAAGACTTGCAACGAGATGGCATTTATACAATAAATGCTATTCTGAAAACATATGTTCCTCAAATACATGGCTATGGAGTAGGGGTTTAACATCCCAAATTGCCAGGTTTTGATCAGTGGAATAAAGATATATTTACCACCTTCATTTTGGCATGAAAAAGATTTGCACAGCATTTGGATCATTTCAGGCCCTAATTTAGAACTGAAGAGTTCAGACGGGGCCACCTGGTAATTCTGTATCCTGAGGCAGTGAACTGGAGGATAAGGTGTGGGAATGTTTGTCCTGCCAAAGACTTTGCTCCTTATTTTATTTTGGGGGCTAGAACACTCTGGTGTTTCATCCACTGTGCGTATGTGTGTGTGTGTTTTCCTTTCCTTTGCCTGTGTTGTAATTAGGAGCTTCATGCAAGCTAATTTATACAGTAGGACTCAGATAGAGGGCCTAGAGCTCTCTGGGAAAGCTCTCTCTCTGAGCATCAGGAAAATACTGAGGTCAGCTGCCGTCCTTCAGGAGGCCAAGGCCGTGTAGCAGACAACAGGACCAAAGGGGCACTGTGCCGACCTGCTAGGTCATGCCTTGCCCCCTCCCAGCCATGCGCCCAGATCCCAGCTCCCACTCACCTCTCCCTTCTCAGCACGTTTTTTGCACCGATGGTCTCTTCTCCACTTACTTGTTCTCTGACCTCTTCTTGTGTGACTTTTCCTTCCTTAACTAGATGTGAATCCTTGAGCGGATGAAGCCAGGTTTTATCCTTTCCTCTTTTTTTCTTCAATGCCTGCTAATGGAATATACAAACTGATTTTTGGCCATAGTTTTTCTTTTGATGGTGGCCTTTGGCTAACTAAATCAAAATCCACTGCTGCCTGCCCCACTATTCACATTTTTGATAAAGAAATTTGGTGATGTCTGAATTGCACAGTTTTTCTGTGGGAATTGGGCCGATTTTGTTTGATATGAAATAATGCAAATTTTCCTGAAAGTCTAGATTTACAGAAAAAGAGGCCAAGAAAGACTTGTATTATTATCAGACTGTTTTCATGGAGTTATGTTTTCATTTGAGCCACAAAAATCCACCAGAACACATTCTATCTATGAACAACTTCCTGGAGGAAAGAAACAAACATTTAGTGAGTCTCTGTTTTTGCCAAGAACAGACTGTTCTAGGAGATTTTCAATATAATATTTAATAATCATTTATTTTTCACTTCCATATATTATTTAATCCTTGTGTGATCTTCTGAAATATGCACTATCTTTAAAATTTCTTTTAATTAAACCTTTTATTTTGAGATAATTGTAGATTACATATATTATAATTTTGTCATTTTAAGAATGATATACAAATAGAAACATATACTATGCAACCTTTTGGATTTTTTTTTTTCACTTGCCTAATTCTCTGCAGATTCATCCAGGTTGTTGTGTGTATCAATCATTTCTTCCTTGTTTATGATTTAGTAATATTCCATTTATTACTAAGTATAATATATAATATATAATATTCCATTTATTACTTTCACTCCATGAAGAACATCTGAGTTGCTTCTAGTTTATGGCTATTACAGGTAAAGTTGCTATAAAATTCATGCACAGGTTTTTATAGAAATAGGAGTTTTCATTTCTCTGGGATAAATACTCAGAAGTACAATTCCCAAGCTGTGTGGTAGTTGCACATGTTGTTTGAAACTTGCAGTGATCCTCTAAAGTATGCATTTTCTTTATTTACTACTGCTACTATTGCTACTACTGCTATTAATTATTTACAAATGAGGAAACTGAAGCTCAGAGTAGTCAGTTCTCTTGCCCAAGCTTACATAGCTAGTAAGCAGCAGAGCTATGACTTGAACTCAGGTCTGTCTGACTCCCCACATCCATACCTTTTCCAGTCAAGGACTCTAATACAATATGTAGTCTTTACACGTAATGGTGGAATGAAAGACTGAGGATGCTGTTTCTGCCTGACCTTGGATCCCTAAAAGTGAGGAGGTGGGTTAATGGTCATGCAACTTGAACATGAGAGGAGACCACAAGCATCAGTACAGAGGTACCAGAGTCCATGAGAGACATTGTTAAATTAGAGCTCCTAGCATTTCGATGCAAAGGTAGCAAGCTTTATGATCCCTGCTTTGCTGAGAGGTTGAAGGGACTTGTCCAGTGAATCAAGGGCAAAGCCCAGGCTTGGATAGATAGAAACTCTCCATCCCTTTTCTATCTGGTTGCCATCTCTCTTTCAGCTCTTACATCCTTCAGTGCTGGGACAGGCAGCTGCTGATGGTTGATCCTCAGAAAGACAGATGCCATCAATTACTGCTGTGTTTGTGGGAAAGATGAGAGTGGGGGAAGAAGGGGGGAGAGTGAGACAAACCCAGGTGTGAGCTGATCTGCTCGTGGCAGGTACTGAAACCCTGACGGTGTTTATAGTTATTAGATGCACTGCAGGGAATTGCAGCCCCTTCCTGTAATCTGAAGGGTTATTTCTGGGTGATGTCTTGACAGGTAACTGTCCTTTGGGAGAAGAGTACTCAATGTGCTTGACCAACAGTTAATTATTAACACTCCGTGCCCTAAAAGGAGAGTGTTGTTACCTGGGTGCCTATGATGGAGCTATTGGTATTCTGCTTTTTTATTCTGATAAAAAGGATAAAGTTTTATTAAGCAGTTTCAGAAAATTGCAGCCACACAATTGCACATTTCCGCAAGAGTAAAGGGTCTTTTCTATACAACTTTACAGCCTGTGTAATTTATGCTATTACAAAAAATATCCCTTTTGTTTCAGAGATTTTAAACAAAGGCAGGGTCGTCATCACTGCTTTCTGCAACCTAAATATTGTTTCTGAATTAAAATGGCTGATTTCAGTTACGTCCCAGCAGACTACGATGGAGCCGGAATGAAAATGACCTGGTTTTATGTTCATAGCAGCAAAGCCTTTTGAAATCAGCTTCCACCATAACTTAACATCTTTGTAACGTGAAATAATGTTTATTTCCAGGGGTCGATATTATTTCTATTATAATAACAGATTTTCCCAGTTAATTCTTCACTCAGTTTTAGATCTCAGTGTTTAATACGTAATAAATACATAAGTAAGATTCCAGGGTGGTCTGAGCTGAAGCTCTCACGCCCTCTTTTCTTGGCAGATAGGTAATATGCCATCAGGATTGTTTAGTTTGATCTATTGTAGTGATTATCATGCCAATGATCTTTCCTTTGTTTATGTGATTTCCTGTGAGAACCCTATATCACAGAGTCATAAATGCTATTGCTAGAAGCATATAGGAAAAAAAAATGCTTTAATGTATAAGGTAGTTCATTACCAGGAGGGGAATCCACTTTTAATTTTATCTGCAAATGAGAGACTTATACTGCCTCAGTGAATTTCTTTTTTAAAAAAAAAGTTAATTTTTTTATTTGGCCATGTCAGGTCTTGGTGTGTGGGATCTATCATTGCATCGCGTGGCTGCAGAGAGTGCGGCTCGGTGGTTGTCGCCTGGGGGCTTAGTTGCCATAGACATGTTGGATCTTAGTTCCCAGAAAGTGAAAGTGTCAGTTACTTAGTTGTGTCTGACTCTTTGCAACCCCATGGACTGCAGCCCACCAGGTTCCTCTGTCCGTGGATTTCACCAGGCAAGAATACTGGAGTGGATTGCCATTTCCTTCTGCAGGGGTTCTTCCCAACCCAAGGATCAAACCTAGGACTTCTGCATTGCAAGTGGGTTTTTTACTGCCTGAGTCACCAGGGAAGCCCTGACCAGGGAGCAAACCTGTGGCCCCTGCATTGGCAGGCGGGATGTTAGGAATCTCTGAGTTTAGCAAGCATTTGGATGGAGGAGACAAATCTTACTGATAGTGCTCTTACGTTCAAAGCGATCTATTTTATTTCTGTGTTTGTTTTCCTCTTGGATCATATCTGTCATAACTTCCTTTCTAGATGCTATTCATCAATATAGTCTTTAACTTTTTGTTGTTCAGACAGAGATTATACTGAGGTTCTCCTTTTCTGGAAAAAGATTAAGCTGTATTGTGTATCCTGGGTTCAGACTGCAGGCCTATTTCTCAACCCAGCATCCTGGGCTCATCCACCTACGTGGCTCAGCTGCATTGGCCAAGAGTAGTAGCGCACCTGCACTTTTCTGAGCATATCCCCGAGATCTTATCAGTACTTTACGACACACTGTTGCTCATTCACACAGTCTTAGGGACCAAGGCTATTCGTCTGTGCCCTCTACAGTTAGCATGTTCTAGGTAAGTGGCAGGTGCTCAGGAAAGTTCTAACTGAATGGATTCTCAGCCTTCTGCTGGAATTCATGTCTATCAGATAAAATTACCCATTTTTAGGTAGCTTTTTTTTTATCAACTGTAATATAGGCCCTAGCCATACCATCTGGATTAGGTATTAAAAAAAACTATATTGTATATCTATTACTGTACTTGAGATTACTATTTTTTGCTTCCATATCATATTGCAGAAGGCAGAATATGGTAAGATGTGGTTGAAAAAAATACTGGACTGTGATACAAGAACTGATTTTAGCTTGAGTTCACTCCTAGGTAACCTGACCAAGACATCTGACTGTCTGTCAATTGATGATCTCTGTAGTTTCTTATTTCATCTCCTCCCACCTAGTATAGTGGTAGTCATACATATGATAATTTGAAGGAGTTAATCTGTCATTGTTCTCTATTTATTCTCACTAAATGATCAAAATTTACCGTTCACAAAGATGTCTCTGAAATAATAGTTTATAGCTTAGGTTTGTACTAAGAACCAGTCACTGTTTTAGAGCACTTCATAGAAATTAACTCATATGATCCTTAGAATAGTACTCTGAATGGGATTCTAATAGTGCATACCTTCACTTACATGATGAAGAAACTTAAACTCCAGAGAGATTAAACAATTTGCCTAACATGAATAACTAAAAAGTGGAGAGCCAGGATTTACACTCATGTGGTTTAATTCCTCATTCCTCTTTTCTTCTACGTTATCTATGTCTGTCTGTCTCAAAATCAAAGCCACAGTTTCATTTTCCAAACAAGACTAGGGCCCAAAATGAAGCATTCATTCTCAGCTTCATCCTATACACAGAAAAGAATTGTCTTCTTAACAATTCTCAAATAGTAGTGACTTTGGAAAATGAAAAAGCATGACCCTTTTCTGGTGAAAACCATTGGAGGAAAAAAAAGGAAAATGATTCAAGCAACTTCATTTGGTCATTTTCCCAGATTCAGTTTTCCTTGTATCCGAATTCCGTAATATAATAAAACATATTTGACTTATCAGTTAGAGCTTGCTGTATTATCTAATCTTCATTTTTCTAATTGCTAATTTTAAAGACTACAGTTCTGGAAGGAAACCCGTAAAAGAGGAGATATGTGTATAGCTGAGTCACTCTGCTTTACAGCAGAAACTAACATGGCAATGTAAAGCAATGTATTCCAATAAAAATTATTAAAAAATAAAAATAAAGGACCACAGTTCTGCTGGACATGCATTCTAGCAAAGCTTTCCATCAGTCCTTTCAGCATATCATTTCTTGAGACTGTAATCACTGATTAGCAAGAGTTTGCTTTTTAAGTAGATGTATCTCTAATTCTCATCACTTCTGCCTCTTAGCTGTTTTCACTCACTGAGGATATCCAGTCCAAGACAAATACCCAGTAAGTTTGAGAGGAACAAATATCTGCCTGTGTCCTAGGTGGAGAGGCAACCCTGGCTGGAAAGTTTAGACAATGAGTTGGTAGAGAGGTATACATTATTGCTGCTCTAAAATTTCCTGGGCTAACAAGTGACCTTATTCTCCCTAAATTATATCCTACTGTCCTGATGTGGTAAAGAAGCAGCAGAAGATTCTTCACAGAGTTCAAATTTAGATAAGAAATTTAGAGTTATGGTTATGATTACTGTTTACTGTTATGATGTAGGATCACTCTCACATCATGAAAAGTGTAAAAGTGAAAGTTTTCGTTTGCCTAGCGACTTCTCATTTTCCAAGGGAATCCGTAGTTGGTATGTATCCCTGCACGTGCACACACACACACACACACACACACAGAGTCATGTGCATACATATAGAGGTATGCTACTTGTATTCATCTACAGCTTGCAGCAATGACTCAAGGCCATCTTAACATGCTAACAAATGTAGGTCTATCCTTTTTTTAATGGTCACTTGTTGCCAAAAAGTTTATTTGGGTTTTACCAAGCATACTGGGTATTCCCTGGTGGCTCAGATGGTAAAGCGTCTGCCTACAATGCGGGAGACCCAGATTTATTTCCTGGGTTGGGAAGATCTCCTGGAGAAGGAAATGGCAACCCACTCCAATATTCTTGCCTGGAAAATTCCATGGACCGAGGAGCCTGGTAGGCTACAGTCCATGGGGTCTCAAAGAGTGGAATACAACTAAGTGACTTCACTTCACTTTACTTCAAGCATACTGGTAATGCTATATAATAATGATTGCTAACACTTGTTGAACTCTAATTCTGTGTCTGGTATTTTATTAAACCCTTTACATTTATTCTCACTGAACGATCAAAATTTACCATTCACCAAGATGTCTCTGAAATAATAGCTAACAGCTATTAGGTTTGTACCAAGAACCAGGCACTGTTTCAGAGCTC